>NW_028296893.1:0-211878 GCF_055471065.1 Atractosteus spatula
AAATAAAAAAAAAATTGTACTGCTTTCTCCTGAGAAGTGTAGTGTCAAATACAAGTGTAGTGTCAAATCACAATAAATAATACATCAAATATACTAAATTAACACCCAGATATGACAGATGTGACAACACACAGCTATGACAGAACACATTGAAGACTTAAGCCCTTTAAATTTTTATTTCCTTAATTTCCATTCTCTTCCCTACCCAGGATAACTGAAAACTAACTGTAATAAAGACTGTATATGCATTACTTGTAATACAGCTATTAATAAAGATATACATGGAACCTAATTATTCATAAATAACACTTGTATTACTAAAAATGTGTTATGATAACATTCATTGTGAATATTTGTGGTGTCTGGAAAGCAATTTTGGTTAAATATAATAATAATTTTCAAGCAAGTGGTGCATAAGCTTGTTAATTAATGAGTACATTATTTCCATTACATTCAAGACAGTTCTAATGTGATCAATTGTTCTGCTTAGTCCGCTACCGAGTTGCTTAAAACCTATGAAGAGGTGGTTTAAGCTAGACTCCTAATGCAGTAACATCTAATGGGCAGCAGCTGTTATTTTAGGTTTGTTGCAATCGAGAACAGGTTTAGTACAGAGCTGCTGACAAATTTCAGCGGAGTTTATTGTATATAAGTTTATTGCAATTGACCCATTGTAGCTACCAATCAGCAGCAAGGAAAAACAAACTTCACTTGTGCCTTTTAAAAAAAGGGAAACAGAGTAGTAGTTTATGTGGTAATTTCAGGTACTGTACAATGTAAGAACTAAAGTTAACTACTCCCATAGTAATGCGTGGGGTCCTATCAATAGAAAAAAAAATGTTGTAACCCAAAAAAACAACAAACACAAAACGAGAATCTTCCAGGAACCTAGGTAAATCCCTGTAGTAGTCTAACAACTATGAAAAAAAAAACCAAACGCAACACCTTCAAAAGAAAAAGAACATTAAAAACAAATCTGGGGAACAACAAAAACACAGAATCTAATGTGAGAGCTTTTTCAAGTCTTCAGTGCTCCTCTCATCTCAGTAGACCTCTCTCATATATTTGTGTACAGGTCAGTTGGAGGTACACAGCTGATGGTAATTTTAGTAGGGAGCTGCGTCAAGGTTTATTCCATGCTGAAAAGAGAAGGAAACATAATGTTTCAGCTGTGGAGCCTTCTTTGATTGTGACTCAAAATAAACCTTTACTTGTTCATTTGATGTTAGTTTATCTCCATCAAATACCTAAGAGTATCTAAACTCGACAGTTGCTTTCAGTAGCTGAAAACACTGCTCCAGGTGAGGCTTGAACTCACAACCCCAGCATAACTCCGCTGTGCACTGTTGTATAAGTACCACGCGCTGATTGATTGCGCCACTGGAGCTGTGCAAGTTGTGATCCTTATACAGACTGACGCTGCAGAAACACAGGGTGAAAACAGTTTCGGTTGTGGATCCATCTCCACATGGGGAACACTAAAATAGCAAGGAAAATACAAGAAAAGAAACTGAAAGAATTGTGCTAACAGCAAATGGGGACGGAGGGAGGTGGTCGAACAAGTAAATAAGCCTGGCAGATTATTTGTAGCGACATTTTTTGAGTCAATCAGCACACTGATTTCTCTTCATGTACCTTAAACTGTGCAGTTTGTATTTTCGTTGTAGATAGGTTTCTTCAGAAGTCCAGTAAATTGACGATAATGGAGAACTAGCTGACACACCCCGTCGTGAAGACCCTCTGTAAGGTGATTACACGTTTCATTTTCAAGTCGCCTCCTTTACACGCAATTGCAGCTCCGACACTGAGAGAAAGCATGAGAAATGGCAGTACAGGCTCGATGGCTTCACATCTCCTATCAATCACATAAAATTGCAGTAAAGCGCTCTAAATATGACTCTGAAGTACTGGGAAAGATGATTATTTTGAGCGTGCCTCCCAGGGTCTGCTACAAGGCTGAAGTTGGCTTCTTATTCGCGTTTTTCGTTCCGCCTTAAATGCTGCTGCTGTGATGTTATGTCGCCTTTCGCCTGTAGATGGCTCTATTCGATCAGTACTAATTCGGCTGGAAAACTGTAGACATCCTCAGTGAAAGGGAATATCCAAATAAATAGCGACTGTCCAAATTATATTTTTGTATGGAATATATTTTAGAAAATCGCAAACCAATTTTAAAAACTCACCATAACATGGACTTGCACTGGGAAAAAGGTGATTGTGCTTTCTGCTTATTGCTACGGCCCTCCCCCCTGATTATAAAAACGTCTCACAATTCTGACACCGAGGTGTGAGAGACAATGTAATAGACTTTCAAAATCCTGAAGTACAAGACATTTTAATGCACCATTTTTCAAATATGACCCTCTGATCTTGGCTTGTCAGAATACATTGCGAAAAAGTATGGCACGAATTGCAATGGCACAAATTGTTGAGAATATCACTGACCATGCCGATATTTGCAGGGGATATGAGTGTTTTGCGCACGTTGAACTACAGCACGTAAGAATTGAGCTTCTTAGTCAATATCACCGGGGAATGTCCAATAATGACGAACATCTGTAGCTTCAAGGAAACTTCGACTCGCACATGGAGTTTTATCTTCGAATGGAGGGTGGGAGAATTCATTTATACTCTCGTTGCTCATTAGCTAAACTATTTTAAAAATATGACGCAGATTTGTTCGAGAAACTTGTAATCGTCTTAAAGAGAGTCTTCTTGAAGACGTGCACCAGGTAGCTCTCCACTGTTAATTGACAGGACTTTAGAATAAACTGTTCTCATACAAATTACTGTTTGTTCAAACATACAAATTACACATCTTAAGGAACATGAAGAGAAATCTGTGTACTAAATAACATAAAACTGTCGCTGCAAATTATCGCCAAGCTGTTTTACGTGTCCTAACACCTCTTTCTTTCCTATTTTGCAGCGAGCACAATTCTTTCTGTTTCTTCGTCGCTATTTTACTGTCTCTTCCCCCATGTGCAGATGGATCCACAGCCGAAACTTGAGGTCGGTTCCTATTACTCTGTCTGATTGAAAGAGCTGTATTAAGGGCACTCCCATCTCTGCAGGAAAGTTATTGCTGCTCTCAACACAATATACTGCAGACAAATATAGCGATACTGTCACGTGTTCCTGCTGTCAGTCTATTATGTCATGTTCATCCACACCCAGAAACATTACTGCTGTAGCACCAGAGTTATATAGGCGCAGTCCAAAGAGCAAGAATCTCTTAATCTCAGAACTGTGGGTTCAGCCCCCACATTGGGTCCCTCTGTGTCAATTTGATCCCGCCAATCCTCCTAGCATGACCTGATGGCGTAACAGTGATACCCAGTACCCAGCGTAATTCAGCTTTCTTTCCACTTGATTCAGATTTTGATCTGAAATCATCGGCCGAACAAGAGTTTGTCTAAATCGAGGGAGATCTGCTCACAAGCAAGTATTAAACACTTCAGGATTATCTGTTCGAATACCACACTTTGTCAAAACACTGCCGCTTCTTAAGCTAATAAGTAACGGTTTTTGAGCACGCATTGTATTGTTAATGCTTATATTAAAAAAGCATAAATTCACATAATGGAATTTGGACTGAACAAAGTAGTCCAGCCCCTTTACAACATTACATACCCACTGATTAAAGCTTAAAACTACAGCAGCAGGAGTAACAATAATGGCAACAACATGTTTGGAGTTCGGCATTTCATTTATACTGCGGAAACATCGTATCGGAATGAACTGCCCGAGATAAAAGAGCAATTGCGGCTTCAGATCGTTTTTACAGAGCATTGCGTTGTTCTGTTCATGCTGACTACACGCTTTAAATTTGTCATTTACTGCAAGCGTTGCTTTTCCAGGTTTTTCTGAAATTCCTCGCATTTGAGCCAGCACTAAAATATTTCATTCCCGTCGCTGAATACATCGTGGAAACGGTATTTGCAACGGAATGCTGTCACACATGAAATCTTTTTGTTATTCGGTTCTGAAGTTTGAAAATGAAAATAAAACGGGGGTCACTTCATAGGCTTGAAAGAAATCCAAGCAGCATAAAAACCAGCGAACTCTCACAAATTGCATTGTGCTGCACCTTTCTTCTGCTGCTTTTATAAATCTGCCTTAAACATTTGAATGCATACCTTACTGCTGCTAATCACATTCACGTGCTTACGAAGCTTTTTTCTGTCCGTTATGTTTTTCCAAAGCGGTTTCTCCGTTTTCCTTGTACTGTGATTGTCAGCGAGCACAACAAGACTGAAATAGTGTAAAGGCAGGTAAAAAAGACAAGGTAAAACGCCTGACTGTCGGGAGTGGGATTTGAACCCGTGCTTCTATTTGGAGAGCGGAACACAAAGATTGAAAGACACAAAACTGTGAATTTGCTGTTTTAAACCGCTCCACTATCCTGAAGAAATGGGTGCTGACTGTACCAGTTGCATCCGATTTTCTGTAACTTTAGGACGATTGATACGACTGGACGAACACAATTTGTGGCGTTTAGCATGACATGGAAAACGGTACCGGAGCATTCGGGTCCGGAGTACCAGACTCAGAAACAGTTTTTACCCCCGCACTATCAAACTATTAAACTCCCAGCCTCTCTCACTCTCACCTCACCTCTCACCTATGATCTGAACCTCACAGTGCCTTCTTTCTTACCAAAAACCCAAACACATTGAAAATCTACCTCTACCATACATGTCAAAAGTTCACTCCCCATAATTTCTATCCCTTTATTTCATTCTTTTGATGCATGTTTTTGCACATAACCTGTTACCTTTTTGTTGTTTTGCACACTGCCTGTTGTTGTTTTTTGCACATCGGCTGTTGTCTCTGTCTCTGTGTTTTTTTCTTTGTACTACTTATGTCCGAGAGCTAGCTAAATAGCATTTCGTTATAATATATACCTGTATATGAGTATAATGACAATAAACTTGAATTTGAACTTGAACTTGACATAGTCTTGCAGGCAGTATATTATTTTATCGTTTACTCGTTAAAAAAACACGGTCTTCTCGTTCCAAAGTCAGATTTTTAGTGCTTTCGAACGTCACTTCCAACCTGGACTGACAGCTCACCCGATCTGTTTGTGATCAGACCATGGGGGGGGGGGGGGGTTTACCAAGCGCACGTTCCTTCCCAGTGCTGAGGCGATCATTCGGAAGATGGGTGTGAAGAGAGACAAGCTTTGTCGACTAAAAAACAAGGCAGGATATGCAAGAATAGTAATCACTGGCGACAGTTATGTTCTTTTACTATTGAGACTCCTACATTACGAGTTCTTTGAAGACATTGAAACTGAAGGAAAGCGGCGACAAATGAAACAGGCACGGGTGGGGATTGAACCGACGGTCTTCAGTTAACGAGACAGACGCCTTACCACTTGGCCACCGCGCCTTCGAGCAAATATGGGAATAATGTTGTTCAAATTATTTTTTTCTGAATCTGGTTTACATCGCCTGGAGGCAGCAACAACAATAAAAGGGATACTTAACAAGGAGATATGCTGTAGCAGTGCGAATCCAACAGATGCTCCTGAAGAGACTGGAGGTTTAAGCCAACTCCTTAGAGCGCTCGGCCGCGTTACTCTCTTCAGCTCTTGTTGTTTGACCTAGTGGTTTTATAACGCGTGGAAACGACCGCAACTTCGTTTTCTGAGATGCTTTCTCTCACGTGGTGAAATCTCGACCTCTTTGGCATCTCTGGCTATAGTTCTTCTGTAGAGCAGGCTTTCACACCTCTGCTTATAGTGCCCTTGAAGTCATTTTATTTTTACAGGAAGACGCATTCCCTAACGATCTCTCCTGTTTTAGAAATGCTTCATAAGGCGTGTTTGATTCAACGGACAAACAGTATACTAATTGTACAATGCAGATTTATGCGGCATTCGTACTGGATTTGAGTGGGATTCTGAAATACTTCTTGCAAAGGTATTCAGACTTTCTTGAACCTATAATAAAAACACAGACCTGAAACTCCCTAGCTTCCAATCTCTGATGTTGCTGTCCTTAAACTCGGACGTGATGTTCTGCAGACGTGTGCATAATGTCCTGTTTTCTTACAGTGTACACATTTTGCTGTTCACGCTCCGCATTCATCTGCTTTGTGCATTGTTAGTCCGCACCTGTAACATGTAATGTCAGCCGTCCCCTGTTCTTCTACAGTATATCTCTAGCATGACTGCGTCCTGCTGCTCGGCTTTTGTTTGTAAAGTTTGAGCGAGCGCCCCGTTCAGTGTCACTTTGTCACTGTGGTCAGAAAGCATTCTTGATTCTGCTTGAGCTGCTTCATGAATTCTAGCGACTGTAAGAGCTCTTTCTAAAGTCAGCCCTTCCTCCTGCAGCAATTTATAGTCTCTTATGTGCACATTTTTCCACAAGTTGATCTCTTAACATGTCAGTTTCCAATACTCCAAAGTCACAAGATTTAGCCAGTCCTCTTAGTGCAGTCACAAAAGCATCAACTGAAGTTCTCTGCCTAAATTTATGCCGTTCCAAAACCACATTTCTCTGCGGTGTAAAGTAAGCGTCTAAGGCAGCTACAGTCTGTTCATATGTACCTTTTTCAACAGGGAGGTTGGCGAAAATCCGCTGCACGGGCACCCAGATACAGTGCAGTAATGTAGCACGTCTCACGGCATCCGGAGCTTCTGTAGATCCACTGGCTATTTAAAAAAATCTGTACGACTCCATCCATATCTTGTATTCCGCATACAAATCCGGAGCTCCGAGTTTCAGTAGAAGCGGTAGAAAAAGCTGGGCATAAGCAAAGCTTCTCGGCGCGGCTGCCATATCTTCCATGGCGCAAGCTAAACGAAAAGTCCGAAAATTCAAAAGTTCGTTTCTACCAGCAAGAGAACAAAAATCTGCAGTATTCTGCTCGCTTTGAGTCCGTCAAGCACTCATCTCTCGTCGCCATAAATGTTGTGTATCTTAATAAAGAGACGTTTTTATATTATTTTAACTATTTTGTTAACTACACAGATCACGCCCTTACACCATATATTCCCGCCTTCTACTCTCTCGTTCTGTTGTCTCGCGATTTCTACTCACTATACTACATTTAGTATGACTTCTTGTTGCAGTTGAGCTCAAAGCTGGAGATGATCTCCATATTCTACCGCACTAACTAGTCCGAAACGTAGTACACAGTACACACTTTTTAAGTGAAGTCAGGTTGTTAAAAAATTAAACCAGCGCCCTGTCACAGAAACGTACCCCGGTCTACCGCGCAACAAGCGGGGGTACTCAGCAGTATACTGTAACGCAACGGGGGCTCAGGCGGGCGCCCTTGCCGCATCAGGTCGGCCCCACACCGTCCGGGGCTCGAACCCGGGACTTCCGCGTCTCTCTGCAGCGACCCAGCCCCGTGAGCTAAAGAGAGATCTCTCCACAGCCCAGTAGCTGTAGTCCTGCTATCACAGGGAAGGGCGGTGACGTCACCTGCTCTGGTACGCCGGCTCTTACACAGTACCTGTCGGCCGTAAGCGTTACACTCTCCCCCGCTTAAATCGCCGTCCCCGGCGAAGGGCTATCCCACCCCGCTTCTGACACCAATGTAACGCAACGGGGGCTCAGGCGGGCGCCCTTGCCGCATCAGGTCGGCCCCACACCGTCCGGGGCTCGAACCCGGGACTTCCGCGTCTCTCTGCAGCGACCCAGCCCCGTGAGCTAAAGAGAGATCTCTCCACAGCCCAGTAGCTGTAGTCCTGCTATCACAGGGAAGGGCGGTGACGTCACCTGCTCTGGTACGCCGGCTCTTACACAGTACCTGTCGGCCGTAAGCGTTACAATACTAACGAGGAGCGCTTGTCTGCAGCTGAGCGTCAGCTCTGTTTACTGTTAGCAGTCATTGCCTCATTTCCAAACACTTTTTCACCTGCTCTCAGCTTTTAAAGACAGTCATAAACGCTCAAGAAGTAATTCATGTCAGTTTGAAGTCTGTTTCTGTTGTCTCAGCTCTTGATAAAGAAAAGCCGTGCGTGGGAGACTCCCTCTCTGAAGAAGTTTGCCGTCACCCTGCGAGGGAAAAGAGCCATCAATCACCGAGGCAACCACTGAGACAGTTAACATTAAACACGTGAAATGCGAGATGTTGTGATTTTTTTCCTGCTTAAGGCTTCTATCGTTTCTATTCTAACGAGAAAGACCTCTTTATTAGAAGTGAGATTTTAACAAACGTCTCCAGGGGTAACTGCGACCTGAACGCAACGCCTTAGACCACCAGCCATCTTGCCTGTGGTACTTATAATGAAGTATATATTTTATTTCTACTCGTTGATAAGAAAAGTGAAATCATGTAATTAGGGATATGTCTTTTTTTCATGGGGAAAACTAGCCCGAGCAAATGTAAAGTTTAGAGCAGCGCTCAATAAAAATGATCAGAAACCGAAAGCGCTTCTTATACGGATCAATATATTCCGATACCACTGGTTCTGCAGAAGAAATAAGAAAAGCCGAACTCAAAGCACTGTGTTGCCATTACGGCTACTCCATCTGCAGCTGCTTTAAGATTACTCACACTGTGTTGCCATTAAGGCTACCTAGTTAAAAAAAAAAACTTATCGTCACCTTTTTGAACGTGATTGTTAGACACCCGTTAAATCTCAACCGAGGTTTCTTGAGAGATCGTTCAGCGAGCGAGTAATAAAAAACTACTTCGCTTCTAACCTCTGCTGTCGCTGTAAACTCGGACGTGATGTTCTGCAGATGTGCAGTGTGCCTTTCCTCTCGTCGTATTCAAGAGTACTCACTGTGTGAGCTCCTCACTGCGTGTTCTGTATTCTACTGTGATTTAATTTAGATGATTACGTGGAGTAGAGTGACAAGATCTATTGAACATTTTCGGTTTGTGAAATGAAACACTAAATACACTACAGTAAATACAAGTAATGGACATTTAAAATAACCACAGTACAGCTAGAAGAGTGAAAGATAAAAGACTATTTAGAATGAGATTCACAATAGACTTAAGAAAGGCACAACCGCCCGAACAGGGACTTGAACCCTGGGCCCTCAGATTAAAAGTCTGATGCTCTACCGACTGAGCTATCCGGGCTCTGAAAGAAAGTCTACACTGTCGGGATCCTCGCAAGTCACGTGTCTCTTGTGCCGAAGAGCAGTCATACCTGACCCGTCTGGGATGACCACTGACAGACTTTATCCAGAAGCGACGGCACCACTCCCAGTAGAATGAGTGAGAAATACAGCATGACATGGGTAGTTAAGGGGCTCCCACAATCCATCTTTCCTCACATTACTGATTTTTTTCAATAGCATTTTGACCTTTTTTCACATTCAGATTTTTTTCACATTTAATAAAATCTTTCAATCAACAACAGTTGGGGTTAAGGGCCTTGTTCTGGAGCCCCATGGAGTAGGATTCCTCTGCCGACCGTGGGATGTAAACCAGCAACCTTCCAGCCACAGGTGCAGATCCTTAGCCACAGAGCCACCAAATGTGCCAATTCTTTAGAAAGAAGTCCAAAGAATGCAAATTTACTTTTTTAAAATAGCTGTTGTAAATAACATCAGTGGCTATTGAAGAGTACATACAAGCACAGAGACAAGTTAATAAACTTGGAATGACTACTTACAGCTCTGGAAAGACCGAAGATATTGTTTCCGGTTGTTAAGGAACAAGTAATAGGTTTATTCCATGCTGAAAAAAAGAAAACAATGTTTCGGCCGTGGAGCATTCTTCAGGTGTGAGAGAGAAGGCAGTAGGCAAAGGTAATGTAGTGGGAGAACAAAAGCTGGGAGGGAGGAAGGGTGAGAGGCGGGAGCAGGGGACAGAAAGAGAGGCCAATCAAGAGGTGTGAAGTCAGAATAGGTGTTGAGAGGTGTGAAATGAAACTTCCAATGAATGGAGAAAATTTAGTAGAATAGTAGTCTGTCGTTTAGAGAAGGGGGAAGTTGTGATCCTAGCTGCAGGATAAGTTTGGTTTGGTATCGGTAGTCTTTCTAATGTATGAGTTCAGAAAACCATCTTTGAGAACAAAGACGGAGAGATTAGAGTGGTCATGGCCATCAGAGGTTAAATGAGAAACAATGGTTTTTGGAGAGATCTTTAATCTTCACAGCCCTGACATGTTCTCTGAAGCGGTCTCCAAGTCCCCTTCCTGTTTCTCCAATATAGAGAGAAACTGGGCATTTACTGCAAGAGATACAGTAAATAAGGTTGCTGGAGGTACAAGATGCCATCTGGGTGATCCAGAATTGTCCTGAGGGGCCTTGAATGAGTGTGGTGTTGGATGTGTACTTGCAGGCGATACAGCGAGCTCTGTTGCAGGGGAAAGTACCTGGTGTGGAGGGTTGCTGAGGGCGGTCAAGGGAGCTGTGAACAAGAAGGTTGCGCAGATTAGGTGATTGACGATATAAGATGATGGGGCAGTCAGAAAAGAGGGCCCCAATGGAGGGATCATCCTGTAGGATGGAAAAGTTGTCGTTAACAGTCCTGGGGATAGGAAGTGTGTTAGGGAAGCACCAAAGGAATGCGGTTGTTACGGTGGGAGTTCCTGATTGGGTTGATGGTCCAAGGGGTGTTTTTGGCTCGGGCAAGGGCCCTGTCAATAACACTGCTGGGGTATCCTCTGTTGTTGAAAAAGGAGTACATTTTGAGGGTTTGGTTCTGGAAGTCGATGTCGTCGCTGCATATTTGTTGTAGCCGAAGGAACTGTGAAAAAGGGAGAGAATTTTTAGTATGTTTGGGGTGAAATTAGCTATACAAGAGATAGCTGTATGAAACCGTGGGTTTGTAATAAACAGAAGTGGAGAGTCTGGGGTAGTTGATGGAGAAGTTGATGTCCAGAAACGGAAGAGTAGTGGAAGATATGTTAACCATATATTTGAGGGACAGGTGGAAGTTGGTGAAATGGTGCAGGAAGCACTTAAGCTGATCGTTGGAGCATGTGGCGGCACTGACGCAGTCATCAATATATCGCTTGAAGAGGTCAGGGACATAGCCAGTGTAGCAAGCTAAGAAACGTTCTTCTACCCAGCCAACAAAGATATTGGCATAGCTGGGTCCCATTCTGGTGCCCATGGCAACTCCACTCACCTGTTGGTAAAAAAGATTATTGAAGGAGAATGCATTCAGTGTGAGAACCAGTGTTTCTGGTTGTTGTCCTTTAATTGATCTGCCACCAAAACATTAATCCTAAACAGTCAAACAAGTCCATGTGATGAAAACCTTTATGCTCTTTAATGTTTTTTTATGGATTGTGCATCTGCACTAATTTCCCCCCCTCCTACTCATCAGCTTTTGGATGAGAGATTCTGACCACTGTATAAGATCAGAAGCAATAGAAGAAACGGGCTTCTTTTCTGCTTATTAAACACACTCCTAATGCAAACAACACATTACAAGTACAACGCAAAGGTTGCACCAAATGGGATCAAGCAATTTAAAACATATGTTCAGGGTACAGGAAAGTTGTTATAGAGATGAATGGTATTCATGAAACAAATAATGTTGCAAAAAACTTTGCCAAAAGTCACAACCCATTTAACATTCATCAGACAGGTTGAATCAGTTGGATATCTCTTAGGTTTAAAATGCACTCAACGGCTGTATAATGCAAGCTCAAGAGTCAAAAGAACAATAGTGAACTACAGTTCTTACAATAATAAACAGCCATTTGATCTTGTGAATGATCTATCATACACCCTTGAAATGATGTTACAGATTTGGAAGTTTGCACAGCTTGTAGTCTTTCTAACTCCATGAGACACACAGACAGGGAGAGAAGCTGGGGGTCAGAGCGCAGGGTCAGCCACTGTGCTCTTGTGCCAAACAGGTCATACAAAGACCGCCATTCCTTATATCTTTCCCTGAACCTGTGCGTCACTACCTCACCTTCCAGAAGCAAAATATCGAGCTTCCACACACCCTTCTCCACAGTAACAGCTGTTGGAATAGAAATTGTAAATGACAGTAGACAATGGTCAGAGAAAAAAAAAAACAGGGGTTAGGCCTGCGGTCATGCAAGTAAAATCAAGTACCAAAACAAAATGCGTGAGCCTTGGGTCCCATTAGACTTGTGGCATGTGAAACCTGCCCTCCCCTGACTATGAAGTTTGAAGCCATCTTTCAGTTTAAAATCTTTACATAATGTTTGCAATAATATTGATGATTTATCAAATTGGACCTGTCTCTCGCCCGTTATTCTGCCTTCTCTTTCTAAAAGAGAATTAAAATCCCATCCCAATAAATATACTCAGTTCCTGAATTAGGACATATCTGTCATGTGAGCAACTCAGACAATATATATTTAAGCGTTTAAATTAGACATTCATGAAACCCAGATATACCACCAGTGCTCTCCCTGGTTTCATTACAAGGTGCTGTCGTACCTCTACCATCTTATTTTTAATTAGAACAGCTATACCATCAGATTTATTTTCTTTGGACCCACACCAGGTTGATCGGCCCAATGTCCACAGTTCTTCCATATCCTTATAGCAGTTTTTAAAGGGTAACCCACACTCCTGTAACAACACAATATCAGCAGTTACCTTCCTCACAAATGATAATATAGTCCTTGCCCTTAACTTGGAGCGAATGCTTCTCACATTTATGGACACAATATTAAGAGCCATACTTAAAGTAGGACCAGGGGAGACTAAAAGATCTGGCTACAATCATTCAAGTGTATAGACACCTACTATACAGGCCTCCCCCCCCCACTTTTGCTTTAATTGTCTCCTCCTCCACCACCCCCACAATCCATAGGATATTTCTCCACCTGCCATCCTTGAGTCTCTGGTTCTGAAGCTTGGTCAGTAAGATCACATATATTGGAGACATCTAAACCCATGGGAGAACCTACCTGAGGACTTGGAAAATGATCTTCCCTCACTCTGCTCGGAGTTAAATCATTTTCTAAATCCAATGTCTCTTTTAGACTGCACCCACTGTTCTGTACATTTCATTTGAGCACTTTCAGTCTCCACAGGTGGCAGGCTATTGGAAGAGATGCTACCAATCAAATCAGATTCCACCTCACTTTTTGCAACATTATCATTCTCTTCTACCTCAGCCTCATCTCCTTCACTCCATTCTGAACCCTCGCTCTCTTTTTCACCACTTTCTTCAACGTCAACCACATCCAGTTCCTGATCCAGAACCACTGCTCCAGCCCTAAATACCTCTTCAAACTCTTCCTGTTTTTGCATCGGTCTTACCAGTTTTGTTCTATTTGCAAAGGAATTTGGACAGTCTTTAAACACATGACCTTCACACTCACAGAGATTACATTTCCTCACGCTTGTACATTCAGTATATGCATGTCCAGTTTCCTTGCACTTACCACACACCACCTTTGTACAGGCATCCACAAAGTGACCCAGCTCCCCACATCTCCTGCACGGTTTTGGCTGCCCTTGGTAGAACACAAGGCCTCTATTTTCACATAATCCAATCAAAGAAGGAATGTGTTTAAATCCACCATAACCATTTTTTGTCTTCATGCAATGAAACAGGTACTCTCCATGAACAGTTCCAGATGCCATCATCATCCAAGACTTTCTGAAGCTCACCTTTCACTAAACAATACTTAGACAACCATGTCACAACATCTTCCTTCATCACCATCTCATTAAACATGCGAACAATCACAGTCCTATTAATCAATAATAATTGCTTACACTTATATAGCGCTTTTCTGGACACTCCACTCAAAGCACTTTACAGGTAATAGGGACTCCCCTCCACCACCACCAATGTGCAGCATCCACCTGGATGATGCGACAGCAGCAATAGTGCGCCAGAACGCTCACCACACATCAGCTCTCAGTGGGGAGGAGAGCAGAGTAATGTAGCCAATTCATAGAGGGGGATTATTAGGAGGCCATCATTGGTAAGGGCCAATGGGAAATTTGGTCAGGATGCCGGGGTTACACCCCTACTCTTTTCGAGAAACGCCCTGGGATTTTTAATGACCCCAGAGAGTCAGGACCTCGGTTTTACGTCTCATCCGAAGGACGGCGCCTGTTTACAGTATAGTGTCCCCGTCACTATACTGGGGCATTAGGACCCACACAGACCACAGGGTGAGCGCCCCCTGCTGGCACCACTAACACCTCTTCCAGCAGCAACCTTGGTTTTTCCCAGGAGGTCTCCCCTCCAGGTACTGACCAGGCTCACACCACATTAGAAAGATCCATCAGCTTCTGCCATTCAAACATTCTAATTAGGCCCACATCTTTTTTTCTCCTCTATTTTCATCCAAAATTCTTCCAGTAACTTCGCCGATTGAAACTAATGTCAAAACCAATTCCCTTCAGAAAAGTGATTAAGCATTTGACATCTAATGCCTTAATCCTTTCTGTAACACCTTCCTTAAAAAGTCCAACCGTGAAATATCACCCGAGTGAGCCGAACCCTCACCACCCTTATTCACCAAACGTGCGCAAAAGTAACGGCGCATGCCGAATCTACAGGCCGCCATGGCCGTTACAAATGTGTCAAAAGCAAACTAAACCTAAACCGAAACCTCTTCTGTGCACCAAACTCCCCAAAACCCTATTCCCTTAATCTTACACTTATACAAAAACTCCACTCTCGACTTCTGGGTTTAACCCTTTACATCGCCAACGCTGGTTAGAGATTCAGTGTGTCCCAGGCTCAGCGGTTATATAGGACAGGACTCGGTGAGCTGCAGGGGAAACTCGTTGTTCTGCGCTCCCCGTGCGGAATGCGCGTCTCCACCCTCCAGACTCGTCACACCGCCTTCATACTCTACAGCGGGAAAAAAAACTCCCTTTACTGTCTTCATACAGTACATCCCTCTTAAATCCCAGAAACACAGAAACTCCGGGGCGTTTCTGTGAGTCAGTACCGGGTTTCTCTGTTCGAGGTTACAAGCAGAAACAATAAAAGCGCTGAAAGCAGGAAGTTATTTCTGCTCGTAGGCATAAACGTACAAATAAATTTTCTGATTCCTAAAACCTAATAAAATCCATGTACAGTGCCTTGCGAAAGTATTCGGCCCCCTTGAACTTTTCAACCTTTTGCCACATTTCAGGCTTCAAACATAAAGATATAAATTTTTTATTTTATGTGAAGAATCACCAACAAGTGGGACACAATTGTGAAGTGGAACGAAATCTATTGGATTTTTGAAACTTTTTTAACTAATAAAAAAATGAAAAGCGGGGCGTGCAAAATTATTCGGCCCCTTTACTTTCAGTGCAGCAAACTCACTCCAGAAGTTCAGCGAGGATCTCTGAATGATCCAATGTTGTCCTAAATGACTGATGGTGATAAATAGAATCCACCTGTGTGTAATCAAGTCTCTGTATAAATGCACCTGCTCTGTGATAGTCTCAAGGTTCTGTTGAAAGCGCAGAGAGCATCATGAAGACCAAGGAACACACCAGGCAGGTCCGTAATACTGTTGTGGAGAAGTTTAAAGCCGGATTTGGATACAAAAAGATTTCCCAAGCTTCAAACATCCCAAGGAGCACTGTGCAAGCGACCATCTTGAAATGGAAGGAGTATCAGACCACTGCAAATCTACCAAGACCTGGCCGTCCCTCTAAACTTTCAGCTCAGACAAGGAGAAGACTGATCAGAGATGCAGCCAAGAGGCCCATGATCACTCTGGATGAACTGCAGAGAACTACAGCTGAGGTGGGAGAGTCTGTCCATAGGACAACAATCAGTCTTACACTGCACAAATCTGGCCTTTATGGAAGAGTGGCAAGAAGAAAGCCATTTCTCAAAGATATACATAAAAAGTCTCGTCTAAAGTTTGCCACAAGCCACCTGGGAGACACCCCAAACATGTGGAAGAAGGTGCTCTGGTCAGATGAAATCAAAATCGAACTTTTTGGCCACAATGCAAAACGATATGTTTGGCGTAAAAGCAACACAGCTCATCACCCTCAACACACCATCCCCACTGTCAAACATGGTGGTGGCAGCATCATGGTTTGGGCCTGCTTTTCTTCAGCAGGGACAGGGAAGATGGTTACAATTGAGGGGAAGATGGATGCAGCCAAATACAGGACCATTCTGGATGAAAACCTGTTGGAGTCTGCAAAAGACCTGAGACTGGGACGGAGATTTATCTTCCAACAAGACAATGATCCCAAACATACAGCAAAATCTACAAAGGAATGGTTCACAAATAAACGTATCCAGGTGTTTGAATGGCCAAGTCAAAGTCCAGACCTGAATCCAATCGAGAATCTGTGGAAAGAGCTGAAAACTGCTGTTCACAAACGCTCTCCATCCAACCTCACTGAGCTCGAGCTGTTTTGCAAGGAAGAATGGGCAAGAATTTCAGTCTCTCGATGTGCAAAACTGATAGAGACATACCCCAAGCAACTTGCAGCTGTAATCGCAGCAAAAGGTGGCTCTACAAAGTATTAACGCAAGGGGGCCGAATAATTTTGCACGCCCCACTTTTCATTTTTTTATTAGTTAAAAAAGTTTCAAAAATCCAATAGATTTCGTTCCACTTCACAATTGTGTCCCACTTGTTGGTGATTCTTCACATAAAATAAAAAATTTATATCTTTATGTTTGAAGCCTGAAATGTGGCAAAAGGTTGAAAAGTTCAAGGGGGCCGAATACTTTCGCAAGGCACTGTAAGTCTCCTTTTCGTCCCCAATGCATATAACTGAATATAAATCAGTCAAGTTCAGCTACTTTTCTGATGTATATGAATACACTAGTTCTGGTGCAGCTGTTACAACAAAGATACTGAAGAACTTTTTTTTCATACGAGCTCTTGCCGTTTTTTAAATTGAATATTTTTTTCATTTCGGTAAATCACACGAAACACCAGCAACACTCATCGTAAGCATCTGACCAATCACATTCCTGAATTTTAAAACCATTTAGTATTTATTTTTAACTTGTTTTATTTATTTTTTAATTTTACACACCTGTTTTAAGTATTCTTGCCATTTTTAGCATATTGTAAGTGGATTTTTTTCAAACATTTTATTTTTTAAATCATATCAACCCATTGTAACTTCCCATTGATAATTCCTGAGCTTTATAACTGTGTATTATTTATTTTTACCTTGTTTTATTTTTTATTATTTTACAGAGCTTTTTAATATATTGTGAGCATTTTAGTGTCATTTTCAAATAGGACTATCAATGCTCTTGACTTTTAAACCTGTATTTATTCTGACATTATTCTCTCCACCTGCAGATGAGGGAGGTATTTGATTTTAAATTTGTTGATTTTGGGGGATAATGTACATTCATTTCCTTGTATGTATCACCAGTGGGAAACTTTTTTTGGATGAATTGCATTTTTGGATGAATTGCAATCTTTACTTCAAGGCCTTCAGACTGATATAGAAATGACGGGAGATTTAAATGACACATTTGATAAATCAGACAGGAACAGCATAACATCTAAAATGGCAGAACCCTCTAAAGTACTGAAAAATTTCCGGCACATTCATAATAAATAAAATGTATTGAATTTGAAGCATAAAATTTGCTTTTTTTCCCACCTCACCTCACCTAATGCTATTGCATTAACGAGGCTGAAGTTGGCTTCTTATTCGCCAGCTTCTTCGCGTTTTTCGTTCCATCTTAAATGCTGCTGTTGTGATGTCATGCCGCCTTTCGCCTGTAGATGGCTCTCTACAGTCATTTTTAAAAATACTTATCCGGATGTATTACTGTACATATCCTCAGTAAAGGGGAATATGTAAGTAGAGACTGTCCAAATTGCATTTTTGTATGAAACACATTTCAGAAACACAACTCACAATAATACAATCTGGCATGTTATACAACGAGTAAATAAGACAAAGGCAAAACATAAGTTCACTGGCACTTTCTGCATATTTTCCACGACCTTGCCTTCTGGTCATAAAAAGTCTCAAACTCTTGGATTTTGCAAGAAATTTTAATATAGCAGTTTTAAATGGGATATTTAGAACATGGCATATGAGAATATATGGTTAACTGAGGATGAGCAGAGGGTGATCACACTTTCTGCTTATTGCTGTGAACCTACCTCCTGGTTATAAAAATGTCTAAAAATTCTGACACAGATGAGTGAGAGACAATGGAAAAGACTATCAAAATCCTGAACTTCAGGACATTGTACTGTACCGTTTTTTAAATACGACCCTCTGAACATGGCATGAGAGAATACATTGTCAAATGGTAAATGCAATGTTTGTTATATTGCTAGGGCCCTCCCTCCTGATTTTAAAATTGTCTCATATTTCTGACATCAAGGTGTGAGACACAATATAACAGACTGTCACAATCCTGAACTTCAGGACATTTTACTGTACCATTTTAAAAATATGACCCTCTGAACATGGCATGGGAGAAAATGGCATGTGAGAATGCATTGGGAAAAGGTGAATGCAATTTCTGCTGATTACAAAATCGTCTCACAATTCTGACACTGAGGTGTGAGACACAATGTAACAGGCACTCATAATCGTGAAGTACAAGAGATTTTACTGTTACGTTTTTTTTAATAATGACCCTCTGAACACAGCATGTGGGGATTTATAGTCAACAAAATAGCACACATTCTGCCAAATTGCTTTGTCCCTCCTTCCTCGTTACCAAAACATCTTAGTATATCGACACTAAGGTAAATATCGGAGTCAACCGATACTGATCAGGGTCTGCTGCTGCTGAGCCCGCAGCCTTCACCATAAGGTCCAATTCCCCAAGCCTGCTGACCATATATGTCTATCCCTTCTCGTCAAAACTCGTATTTTCACAGGGTACCCTTCAGAAATCGCAGTATAGAATGAAAAAAAAAACCTCCAATAGATCTCGGCCGCTGTTGGTGATTTTCCTTTAAAAACAAATGAATGTCTTGAAATTTTACGGAGTGTATCACTTTCACCGAGACCGAGAAGTCTCCACGACCGGTCTTGTACCGCAATGAAATACAGAGCCCGTAGGGGGCAGTAGGCTTGCAAATATAGCTCACTGTGTATATAATGAAGAAGCAGAGATTAGTTCCTCGTCTGCATGTTGCAGAGCCTTACGCTACTCGTACCAGCAGCTGGGGTTTGATCCCTGCACGGGCGATTAGTTGAAAGACCATTTAGCCGGCTGGCTTTTATGTTTCACACTAAATTGAGATCTCGAAACCAAAATAGTTAGAAATATGGAACACAACCGTTGTTCCCCAAGAAGGAAAGCTGTTTTGTACTGACGTCACTCCTTTTGATTTAACCCAGATTGTGAAGACAACTCCGCCCTATCAAAGAAAAATGTTACTCAAAAGTTGGAAAGCACACTCTTAACCCATCTTATATCTGATTCCCGCGATCCGTTCAAAGCTGCTTAGTGTTTCGCAAGCAAATCATTTCAGGGAAGAAACTCAGTTTAGTGAACTACTTTTGTATTTTCACTCATTGAATTTGATATTTGTACTCTCTTTGCATTCTCAGCAATAATAATTCAAAATTACAGTTCGGATTTATTGGAAAACTTCACAAGCATTGTTAGGTTAGGACTTTAAAATTGTATTTTAATATCTTGGTATATTTACCTTCATTTTAATATAGATATAACCATAAATGTTGTTAAGCATATTGTACTTATGTCGTACTTTTTAAAACATTTTAGCTGAGGACGCACAGCGACTATTATACCTTGTGATACATGCAAGACATCTGTAAACAAAGATGTAATTACAATAAAATTGGCAATTAACAGAAAACCACAATTTGTGTAATATTATTCCTCGATATCGATGATCAGTTGAAGGATTTGAAGAAACTATCAAAGAAACAGCAGCAATAGCAGATGATTGGTTTTGAACCCATCTTTACACCTCAATAATCCATTTGTCCTCAAAAAAAGAAAAGACAGGCATGTTTCGAGTCTCATAATTATCCTCCTCTCGATCCAAAAGAAACGTATACCTTTGATTGCTTCTGTAGTATTTTGGATTTTCTTACAAAGATCTCACGAAGTATTGCCAGGATCTATATTTAGCGTTCGGTAGCGATAACACTGCTGATATTGATTGAGTAAAAATCTATGATGTATTGACAGCTTTATCCGAAGCGAGAAGTCCTTGAACGCCGCTTATGAAGTGTTGGGATCCATACCAAGAAATGCCTTTTGTTTTCTCACCCAAAATACTGCTATTGCATTACACATTACATGAACATTACCAGTTTTGGTAGCTTCTGGGTGCGATTTTCCAAAACTGAAACTAATTACAAAATTATTTAAGATGAACCATGTCCAAAAATTGTAAATCAGGATTAATATAATATCAAATGAAATTACTACAGAAGAAAATGTTTAACTGAAATATGAATAAGACTATGCAAGCCTACAAAATAGAACAATTCAATATTTATAACTTATTTTTTTTATATTTTGAGAAATGGGCTCACAAACTGGAAGACACTAACGTTTCTCTTTGTTAGAGTATGTGAATAACAGTTTAACCCCAAATGTCTGTA
Organism: Atractosteus spatula; assembly: GCF_055471065.1. Classification (NCBI taxonomy): domain Eukaryota; kingdom Metazoa; phylum Chordata; class Actinopteri; order Semionotiformes; family Lepisosteidae; genus Atractosteus; species Atractosteus spatula. Next base: position 20,433 of record NW_028296893.1, read on the forward strand.
ATTGTGATTTTGTTAAAATTCCAAAAAAGCATCTATCAATACTAAGAAATTATTAAGAAAGGAAGAAATTGTATTTCATAACCTGTAAGACATGAAGACATTTACAGGTTATATCCTTTGCTTTGTCTTTTAACGCAAGCGTTAAAAAACAGCAGTACTGATGATTTTCATGGACTGATGCACACTTGTTCTGTACAACTCCAGTGATAAAACCTTGTCTGTAAAAATTGTAGAATGTAAAAGGGCGAAACAACGCTCCAACCACAGGAATGGTATCATAAAGGATCATTTTCTTATTTAATACATCCTTTTGAGATGCCTTGTCAACGCACACAGACGTTAGAGCTGAACAAATATTTTGTACACAAGACGGCAGTGCGATATTAGTTTTCCTGTCTTCTTGATGGATTCAGAGGTCCTTGCTCACCACATAACTTTACAGCTAAGGAACAGTAGCTTGGAAAATACCCAACTCAACAAGTGAGCATGTTGGTTGCTCTTGCTCTGAATGCAAGGAGCTGTTTTTTTTTCGCATTAATCATTATTAACCAGAAACAGCTGCACAACTGGTCGCATTTGTGATTATGTCACTTCTCTGCTTCAGCAAGGTCAATAAAAAACTCTGAAAGTAGTAGAGAAAAACTGAATTAAAATCATATTAGCAATTCTGAGCGATATCTGCATACAGGCAATCCAATAAGAACATTGAAATCTTTGAATATCATCTCTCTATATATTGCGCTGCTTTTTACTTGGAGTAAAACTATTGGATTGGAGGAATGCTAACCGCTGGGTTAAAATGTATTGTTGTTATTTGGAGAAATCAATGAACTCGTGATTTTATATGTTTTAAAAGACGGTCATGCACACAGAAAAAAGACAGTGCTGATTATTTTTCTGGAGACGGAGCACTGATGACCTATCCGAGCCAATTGATAAAGCCCACCCAGTGGATACTCTAGCAGAACGTGGAAGAATGTTCACCATTGTAACCAAGGCAACCACAGGAACAACATCAAGAAGCACAATCAATTCCCCATTTAAATCTTTCGTGTAAGGTATGCTATGTGAAAGTATGAAGTAAATCCTCTGATCTCTTTTGAACATGGACAAGGTATTTCTGATGGAGCGCTATGAGCAAAGATTTAATAAACTACTCCTGCCGATAATTCAGCTTGAAGAAGTAAAAGCCTCACAAACAAAAGCAGCTCGCTACCACAGCCAATATTAAATGTACTTGGTGGCACATTACCATGTGCACTGGCTCAAAAGTGATCTCAGCAGATGTTATTCCCTACGTAAAGCTGAAAGCGCTGATGAGCATTTCCATTGAGAAAAAATAAATCTGCCTTGATGTTAAACATAGAGAGCCTGTCTTTTAGACGTTCTCCCTCTAAACACCTTGTGCAGCCTCCCGACAGACTAACAAAAAGCGCATTTTCACCAACTCAATTTATAATACGCCCCTCAAAACTCACAACCAAATAACAATCCATCCGTATATTTGAATTCCAAGATCCATTCAAGGCAACTTGGCTCTTCGCAAGCAAATAATTTCAGGGAAGAATCTCAGTTTAGTCAACTACTGGTGCATTCAGCACACACCTTGCTTTTGCTTGTCAGGGTGGCCGAGTGGTCTAAGGCGCCAGACTCAAGGATGTGTGTTTTTTCAGCTGGCTTGGGTGTTCTGGTCTCCAAATGGAGGCGTGGGTTCAAACCCCACTCCTGACTGCTTCTGTTTTTACCTCTCTTGAATTGTTCCAGTGCTAGCTGACAGTGAATGACTGAAATATAAAAGCAGCAGAAGAAAGCAAGCAACTCAGTGCAATTTGTGAGTATTCTGCACTGTTAAAATGCACAGGTTTTCATACTTTTTGGAATTTGTAGCTCAAGAAGTGACTCCTGTTTCATTTTCTATTCACCAACTCGATTTGCATTCCGCCCCTCACACCTCACAACAGAATAACAAACGGCTTCATGTGCCACACCATTCCCCTGTAGATTCGGTTTGCACTATGAATTAGGCGACCCCAAATGAAATATTTTAGTGTTGGCTCAAATGTGAGGAATTTCATGAACCCTCAAAAAGGAACGCTTTCAGAGAATGCCAGCAATTCAAAGCGTGTAGGCAGCAATTCTGCAATTTATTTTATCGGGGCTGGTGCTTTCCGAGTCGATGGCTCCGCATTAGAAATGAGAAGTGCTGAACTCTAAACATGTTCTTGCCATTACTGCTACTCCTGCTCCTACTCCTTCGTCCTCGAAAAAAGAAAAGACAGGCATGTTTTGAGTCTCAAAATGATCTTCTGGATCCACAAGAAACATGTAAATTTGATTGATTCCGCAGTATTTTGGATGTACTGTACTTATAACTTCCATCGAAGAGAGATTTCATCAGTTGCATGAAATTGAAACTTTCGACTTTTTGTCTGGTATTGAAAATATGTTAAAAAAAAACATAAACAATTTTCTAATGAACAACTCATGAAGTATTGCCAGGATCTATATTTAGCGTTTGGTAGTGATAACACTGCTGATATTGACTGAGTAGAAATCTATGTTGTATTGACAGCTTTATCTGAAGCAAGAAATCCTAGAACGCCATCTATGAAGTTTTAGGATTCATACCAAAAGATGCCTTTTGTTTCCCACCCCAACTGCTGCTATTGCATTACACATTATGTGAACATTACCAGTTTTGGTAGCTTTGGGGCATGATTTTCCTAAACTGAAACTTATTACAAAATTATTTAAGATGAACCATGTCCAAAAATTGTAAATCAGGACTAATTTTAATATCAAATGAAATTACTACAGAAGAAAAGGTTTGATTTATATAACTTATTTTTTTTATTTTTTGAAATGGGCTCACACATTCAGATTCGTTCTCAGTGGTTCTTGCTCACCAAATAACTTAAAAGCTGAAGAAGAATGCTACGAAAAATACTAATCAAAATACAAAATAATAATCATTATTAACCAGAAACAGCAAAAAAACTGGTCACATTTGTGATTATGTCGCTTCTCTGCTTCAGCAAGGTCAATAAAGGACTCTCTGAAAGTAGTAAAACACTAAAGAACTGCAAAACTGAATTCAGAATCATATTAGGAATTCTGAGTGATGCCTGCTTACATGCAATCCAATACGGATGTTGTCTTTAAATAAGAATTCTCTATGTTTCCCTGCCTTTTCCCTGGAGTGAAACTATTGGATTGAAGGAATTCTTATCACAGGTTTACAAGGTGTCGTTGATATTTGGAGAAATCTATGAACTCGTGATTTTTATATACTTTAAATAACGGCCATACGCACAGAATAAAATGACAGTACTGATGATTTTTTCCTGAGACGAAGCACAGATTATCTTTCCAACACAGCTGATAAAGGCAAGCCAATAGATACTCTAGCAGAACATAAAAAAACAGAATCAATTCCCCACTTAGATCTGATATCTGAGGTATGCAATCAGGACTCTGTATTAGCTACTATTGATCCATGCAGGACACAGCACAATTTGAGCCACCACTTAGACCTGGTGCCCTCTTGTCTTGGATGAGATTGGCACAGCGATTGATTACTGGGGATCATCTTCTTCATCCCTGAACTACCTCACTCACACCGAGATCCCTGGCTGTAGTCCCCTTTACCTAAAGTGGGGTCTCCCTCACTGTCATCCACACTGTATCCAGAAGGTGCCGCATCAGAGAGGAGTCTCCCTGTGAACAGAAGAGCAGGTCAGTAATCTCGCTGTCATTCTGACACATACTGGCTTGTCAGAGACTATTTCTCTTCCAGGTAGTGTTTATTTCTAATGACAAAGGCTAATGCAGGCTGGTACAGAGTGTACTACCAAGTCTTATTTATGATAACTCACCTGACACTGTGTCTGGGCTCTGGGGCACAGTTACAGCATCATCATAGTACTCTGGAGCCTCTTCTTTCACAGAAGTCATCAGCTCTCCTGAAGCACACAGAGACAGTTTTACTGTTACACATCAGATTTAAAATACAGGGGATCAGGCAACCTGATTATATAATACATTTCAAACCCATTCCATTTTTTTAAATTGAGATGGTGACTGACAACAGTGCAGCCTGTATCAGAACAGAGAAGGCAATGCTTTGTATCCTTGTGAAATATTTGAAGAGGAGCTGGACACTGGCAGCAGAATAAACAGACTCAGTGTGATGTGGTCTGCAGTACATAGAGGAGAGAGACTCAGAGTTTCTGGGATTGGTACAAGGTTTCTCTTTGGGACTGGACTGAAATAACCCACCTGACAAGGCATCTGGACTCTGAGGTATAGTTACAGCATCGTCATAGTACTCTGGGGCCTCTTCTTTCACAGAGGACATCAGCTCTCCTAAAGCACACAGAGCAGAGCTTCACTGTCACTGTCACACATCAGAACACTGATTCACTCGGCGTCAACATGACAGAACAGCAATCACTTGAAAACAATGTTCCACACTCCGTAAGCAAGAACTTCAGTGTTTGCAGTCACCCGATATGCCGATAGTCAAAGGAGCGCAAAACACGAAGCGTCAAAAGACAAGATGAGTTGATGGAAAGAGGGTTGAATTGATGAGCACAAAAGTTCAGCTCGTACAATAGGCAACGAAGGTCCCAGCGTCGTCATCGCACTTGAAAGGACTGCCTTGCAGACCAAGGGCAGTGGGCGGTGCCTGGCAAGAGGGGCAGAGGCGTTAAGACATGATGCCGAGAAGCATGAAGCGCGGGGGATTAGCTCAAATGGTAGAGCGCTCGCTTCGCATGCGAGAGATAGCGGGATCGATTCCCGCATCCTCCAGGTCTGAGTTTGGAGCTCTGGGAGCCCGGTGCTCTAATTTAGCCTCTGCGACTTCTGATAGGTGCTCCTCCGTTGTGGAGAGAATGTCCTTCAGTTGTCAAGCGTTGAAGGGCCACACCTCCTTCCCAACCTCAGTCTGCACTGAGTGCGTCTCCAGCATTTTCTCGTCCAGTTTGTCAGCTTAGCAAGTGAGAAGTATATCCGAGTGAAAACAGTGCTGATAATACTCTCACAAATTGTTAGAAGACGTGCTTTTGATCATCGATTGCTTAACAATCACATTTGTTCGACTTGAGCCATCAAGCTCGTAGTTTTCCTTCAAATCTTGAAAGCTCTCAGTGAGAACATCATAGGCTGCAGGACGCCCCGTAACTTGAGTACTTCAACAGAAAGAAGAGCAGACAGCTCCACAAATATGCGAGGCGCAGAGAGCGCAAGGCGAGCCGCACACGTTTCGGTGGCTGAGAGAGGGCAGTTTTTGCTTTTGCATTTCCCAAGTAAGGACGCATGACAACAAGCGATCGCGGTGCTCATCTACGACATAGTGGTGATGAGTTTTCAGTACGTGTTCTTTTGAACGAGCAATGAGGTTGCCGCCTTGGAGAGCTGACTGCACGCTCTCATTGTGCCACGTGATGAGAATTCGCCAGGCTCGTTCAGTCATTAGTCACATTCCATCGTTTGCCATAAGCAGACGCTGCGAAGTGATGTGGATATCAGTTCCCAGTCTTGTGGAAGAGGAGGAAAAGAGCACACGAGGGCTCGTCCGGGAGTTGAACCCGGGACCTCTCGCACCCTAAGCGAGAATCATACCACTAGACCAACGAGCCACGGCAACATTGGCTATTTCAATCTGTCAGTGAGCTTGAGGATGGGGGAGAGGCGTCATTCGCTCGTCCAGTCAGACCTTCATCAATAAGTCAAGAAAGCCGCAATTACACGGCTGCCTTGCAGACGAAGGGCAGTGAACTTTGCCTGGTAAGAGGGGAACAAGTGGCACTAGGTGACGCCGAGGCATAAGCCCCAGCAAGCGGGTTTGGCTTGTATGGTACAGCGCTTGCCTTGCATGTGGGAAGTAGCAGCATCAATTCCTGCGTTCTCTAGGTGTGTGCTTAGAGCTTGATGTGCTGAAAGGTGTCTTTTAGCCTGTGGTCATGCCTTTCATGGAGAGCATCGTGCAGCTGTCAAGCATTTCGCAGCCACGCCCCCTTTTCATCTTCTCTCTGGCTTAAGCGTCTCCGCCACTCTCTCTTGACATTTCATGTCAGCATGTCAGAAGTCCGAGTGACATTTTTAATGGCTGAGTGAGGGCACGATGCTGAAGCAGAGAGGCCACTTCAGCCAGAGAGACTTGTGCTAGGTGAGATCTGAAAGACGGACTCGCAACAGAAACAGACCAAAAAAGTATCGGTGAGATCAAAAGGCAAATGCAACATCCAGCAGAGGGCGTCGCAAGATTAGTGTATAGGTGACTGAAATTCACGTGAGGCAAACTTTCCGACACATGCACTGCAGCCGGCCTCATTGGCGTAGTAGGTAGTGTGTCAATCTCATAATCTGAAGGTCGTGAGTTTGTTCCTCACATGGGGCAGGGTTGCTTCCTCTCTTGCTCTTTTCAGACTCTTGTGCCAACTGTTCACTCATAACCACGTCTGGAATGCGTGACCTTTACACGGGCGAGAAGCAACGCCGCATCCCTTTCCTAAAGAACATTCACATTCAGAAATAAGTCAAGAAATTTGCCATTACTTTCGCTCGCGCTGCTGTCGGCCTGCCCATGTTGCCAAAGAAAGATTCACTCGGCGTCAGCATGACAGAACAGCGATCACTTGAAAACAATGTTCCACACTCCGTAAGCAAGAACTTCAGTGTTTGCAGTCACCCGATATGCCGATAGTCAAAGGAGCGCAAAACACGAAGCGTCAAAAGACAAGATGAGTTGATGGAAAGAGCGTTGAATTGATGAGCACAAAAGTTCAGCTCGTACAATAGGCAACGAAGGTCCCAGCGTCGTCATCACACTTGAAAGGACTGCCTTGCAGACTAAGTGCAGTGGGAGGTTGGTGTTTTGAGACGGAGGCATTGGGATGGTGGGCTGAGATCTATTCTTCTTAAGGAATTCTTCATCGTGAAAGATCGGTCCACAGGTCATCCAAAGAACTCAGGGAATCATGTGCTACTGAAGGGAGTGAAGTGCTGAAACACATGACATGCCCCCTTGATCTCACATGCACAATTCTGCTGCAACATGCACAGCTACCGTCCACACCAGGCAGTGGGGCTTCAGCAGAATTTGCTACACCACCTGCAATTACATATCCAGCTGCACACATATACATGGCCCCTCTGTCCTTTTCAGGATCTCAAAAAAAGCAAAAAGCATAGCGTGGTTTTCCTGCCACCTGATTGACCTCATCTCCCTCAGAATATGCCCCGCCACATTCATTGCTGAAGCAGGACGTAGGCTAACGGACATGTCAGAACAGTGAGGTTCAACGATCTCTCCAAAATATTGTGGTTGTAGTGGAAGAGATATGTTTTAAATTGTACCTTGGTATTTCAAACTCTCTCTAGAATGTTTTCCATTTCTATTTTATTTTGACAGGAACTGTTAAAAGGCTAATGACACTAGATGAAAAGAGAAGAAAGAAAACACAACGTTTCAGCCGTGGAGCCTTCTTCAGGTGTGAGGGCTCCACGGCTGAAATGTTGTGTTTTCTTTCTTTTCTTTTAAGCATGGAATAGACCTATTACTTGTTCCTTTGCAGCCTACACATGGTGACGCAGCTCCCCACCTGAACTGCTAATGATACTAGATGCCTGGTAGTTTGTGGTACTTGGTTATTGTCTTATGTTTGCTCAAACTGCATATGTGTTGTAGCGGCGAGGCTTATTAATAAGAAAGAATTAAGTGTTCTGAGCCTTCCCAAATGAGGCCCCATCTCTGTTCATCTCTGTGGTGCAGCCACAGAGAAACTATTCATGCAGGCTGATTTAAGGTTTCCTTTGATAAGGGACAGCTCCCAAAGGGGGATGCACTTAGCTAAGCCTGGCTATCATGATCAATGGTCATCCATTGGCGCCTATCTGTCTAGGGAGTGCCAGATGGACTGCATTCCTAGGTGTCAGGAGTAAATGACTCATATCTCACCTTGATCAACCAATCAGGGACTGGTAGGGCCAAGTAACCCACGTGGGACTCTGATGCCCATGGAACGTTCAGCCAATCAACGAGCTGGAGTTCCTCCAGGTAAAAACAGGCAACACAGAGAGCCTGTAGTAAGATTCAGGAGAATTCTGTGGACTTTTCTAAAGGGAATTCAAAGGAGAATTCCAGGGCAGGACGGCCCAGGAGCAGAAGGCTCCCAAGGGCAGGACATTCTCACAGCGCACCTCCTGACCATCTTGAGACTCAGCCCGGACAACCACGGAACGGCCAGTGTGTCCGAGTGCCAGAACTTTCCTTTGTTCTAAGAGTCTAGAGCGGAGGTTGCCAGAGAGTAACCAGAGGATCCACCCGAGGTTAGCACCAGCAGCAGGCCTCGTGAACAGGTCGGAACTGTGGACAGCTGAATCACTATTCAGAACTAGCGCTTCATCAGGAACGAACCGGTCTTTTTCCTGACTTGCTGGGACCCACAGTCATCTTTTCTCCTGTGCGCAAACTTTGCTAGTTAAAGCCAACACTAACCAGCCGGTCAGTGAGCATCAGCACCACACCGTCACAAGCCGCACAGCACAGCCTGGCACCGAGCCAGAGAGCGCGGATTGGACAGCAACAGCCTGCAACTGTTTCTTTGAGTCTGCAGGAGATCTGAATCCCCAGAGATTGGATGAGTATTCAACTTCACTGCATTACAGCTAGAGAATTCAATTGTTATCCCAACCAGTTGATATCACTTTAATTCCTAAGAGTTATGTACTTGTTTTGAGAATCTAATATAGAAGTTATAACCAAGTTCATTTACGAAACGGTCTAAATGAATGATATATTGAACGTATGTCCTTTTGATATGTGTAACACTTTGTATCTGACTGAATATATACCTTTTGTATTCTGATAACCCTCTCGATAAGATCTGTTAGGTTTATATGCATATTCTATGTATTAATAAATGTATCCTCGTGTATTAGTACCTGTGTGTGTGCGTTGTTCGAGTTATGTCGCATGGTTGGATTCTAAAGCCATCAAAAGAATCAATTTTGTGATTTACTGCTACAATTAATAATTGTCCCAGTAAATGCCCAAACCCTACAGAACTGGTGCCTTCAGAGAGCACACTACAGTGTGATTGCATATTTTTGTGTATTTTCATATGTCAATATTTAATTCACTCACATTCCTTTATGCTTGGAAGGAAGGCAGATTGGATTTGGCACAGGACGCCTGCTCATATATGTTGATCTTTGTTGGGCTGGAAAAACAATGATAAAAAGTGAATGAAAAAAGATCTCTCCAACATTTCCCTTCTCTTGGCCATGGTTACACTGCCCTTTCTTTCCATCTTTTGTCCTTCTACAAAGATTCCAGGGCTCTTTATCCACCATAATATCAGAAGCCAAAAATAACCATCTAATGTGTAAACAGCATTTGTAATGTTGGTAGCTGGAAGAGGTTAAGTATGTTTGCAAGACCTAGTTGATTACACCACAGACTTACCTTGTTTTTTTTCTCTTTTAAAGGCTGTGCTGGACTGTACCACTATCATAGAAGATTTTTTTCAAGACACATCGCAGTTCCATAGTAGAGTTTATCAACAGTAGAATTCCATAGGACATTATTTATCAACATCTAACATTACCCAGTGTGAGACTCTGCCAGTAAACCTCAGAGCATTGAGTTCTCCACTAGTGAAGATGGCTTTCTGAAGTCATGAAATCCACTGCTGGGATGCCTGAGAGACAGTGATTGAATCCTGGCTGGAATTAGGCTCTCTGTTAGTGTTGATCTGTGGGAATTATGTGGTAAAAAGGGAAAACTCCTTTACTTTAGTCACTTTGAAAGTTCAAATGTACAGATCTTCAGAAACCCCAGTCTGAAGGGTGAAGCAGGTTCTGCTCAAGGAGTTGCCTGCGTTTTGCTCCATTCAATCCAAGCAGATAGTCCAACATTTGCCTTTTCTTGGCCATGATTACACTGCCCTTTCTTTCATCTTTGTACTTCTACAAAGATTTCAGGACTCTTAATCCACCATAATATCAGAAGCCAAAATTAACCTTCTAACATGTACAAATCATTTGCAGTGAAAGGAGGTGGAAGGGTTTAAGAATGTTTGTAAGACCTGGTTGATTACCACACATAGACATACTTTGTTGTCAGTTTTTTTTTTTTCTCTTTGAAAGGCTATAGGAGGGGTTTGATGGACTGTACCACTATCATAGAAGATATTTTTCTTCTAAGGACACTTATGTAGCGGCAAGGCGTATTTAAAATACAGGAATTAAGTTTGCTGCTCCCTTGCCAGTCCCTCTCTCCCTCATCTCAGTGCAGCTGGATACAGAGAGGCCATTCCATCTGGTTCACATTTAAGGTGTTTTGCTAGCTGATAGAGTTTCCTGATAAGGAACAGCTCCCAAGGCTGAGATTCACCAGCCACCCTAATAAATGGTCATCTCTGGCGCCTTACTGTCTGGGAGATTCCATGGGAGAGGCTCATCCCAAGGTTTACAACCCTAAGGTCAGAGGTCACTGTTACTCATCCTCCACCTCAATCAGCCAATCAGGAACTGGTAGGGCAGGGTAACCCCACGTGGGTCTCGAATGCCCGCGGAACTTTAAGCCACTGAACTACCGTAGTTCCTCCAGATAAAACAGGCAGCACAATGCCCAGAAGGTGCCCCTAACAAAAAGATCTGCCCAAGGTTAGCCCAGCTGACAGCCTCGTGAACCACCGGTACTCCACCGCCAAAGCTCGCCTGATCAACGAGTGAACTACGGTCGGAACTGTCGACAGCTGAATCTCAGGATTCAGGGCTAGCGCTACATCGGGAACGAACTGGTCTTCTTCCCATCTAAAGAGTGTGACTGGCTTGGACCCGCAGTCACTTTCCATATGCACAAGCTCTGCTAGTTTCAGCCAACACTAACTAGCCGGTCTTCAAAGAGCATCAGCAGCGCATCGCAGCAGGAATCTCTCCCTCCTCTCCTTCTCGCCAGCCGCACCGGCCACTGCCTGGCACCGAGCCAGAGAGTGCCGATTGCACACAGCAACAGCCTGCCACTACTTCTTTGTGTCCGCGGGAGATCTGAATCCACACAGATCGGATGAGTATTCAACATTCTGCATTACAGTTCGAGAATTCAATTGTTACCTCAACCACAATTGATATCAATCTAATACCTATGAGTGATGTACTTGCTTTTGAGTATCTAGTGTAGAAGTTGTAATCCCAGTTCATTTACGAAACAGTCTAAATGAATGGTATACTGAATGTATGTCCCTCTTGGTTTGGAACTCTTCATGATTTAATATATACCTTTTGTATTCTGCTAACCCACACTCTTAAGATCTGTTATGTTTATATGCACATTTTATGTATTAATAAGTGTATTAGTATCTGTGTGTGTGCGTTAATGAGTTAACTCACAAGGTCGGTTTTCTAATAGCCATCAAAGAATCATTTTGTGACTTACTGCTACAATTAATAATTGTCCCAGTAAATACACAAAACCCCTACACATTCATGGAAACCAATATTTACCTGCTAATCCAGAATGCAGCAGAGAACAGTTGGACAGAAGGTTAGTATTTGTCGATACTGCATCACAGAAGTCAGTCTCTTCCCCCTCATTATGCAGGCTGACTTGTTGAACGATGAACTGTCCTCCAGTGACTGTCAGCTGCAATCACTGACTCAGACATGGTGTTGATCCATTGATGGCACTTTGGCTGATTTGGTTAACATGCTTTCCTCTTAAAACAGGAGATGCTGAGTTCAAATCCCAGCAGTGCTTGTCTTACAAAATGAATCACTATGGATGATTACGTACAGCTTGATTTTGTTTAACGCAAGTTTTCATTTTCTTTCTGGAACAACTTGCTTTTCATGAAATTCATACAGCTTGTGAAAGATGAAATACAAATCTTGCCTTGTATATCGCAGGCTGGTAAGAAAAAAGCATTATTTTCTTTTTTTAAGCTTGCAAATGGAGAAAAGGGACACATGTGAGTCTCTGTTAATTGAAAGGTTAGTGGTTTGAGCCCACCCAGAAATGCACTTCTCATTATTGCAATGTAAACCTCATCTCTACTTATTCGGATTTCTTAGCAAAACCTTAACCCACTTGATATTTGCAAGACATGTGAATGTTTTTGTTAAACAATTAAGTATGTAAGTCAATATCACTGGGAATGGCCAATAATGACCAACATTCAAGGACATCATATTCAGCCAAGGACTGAACGGCTGGCAGAAGAATTCATTTATGCTCTTGATGCATCCTTAGTTAGAATATTTAAAATTACGACACAGATTTGTTGGAGAACTTGACAAGCAAAAAAGACAGTTGGACAGCATGATTATGTTAGGACTGTACATTTGTATTTTAATACTTTTGTATATTTATCTTAATTTTAATATACATGTAACCATAAGTGCTGTTCTATGTAAATAAATTTTGTTGTATTTTATCATATTTTAGCTGAGGGCACAAGGGGGTATATTATACCTTTCGAAACTTCCAAGACAACTACAGTATAACAGAGGCTCATACTTTAATATAATTTGCTTTAAAAGAAAACCACAATTTGTACGATATCATCCCTCAATATCGACGTTCAAATGAAGGATTTAAAGAAGCAACAGCGATAGGAGAGTACATTGATTTTGGACCAATGTTTGCATCTGAACAATCCTTCCTCCTGGAAAGAAGAAAAAACAGGTATGTTTTGAGTCTCATGATGATGCTCTTCTGGATAAAAAAAACAGTGCAAATTTGTTTCGGATGTATTTTAGATAAAATTATAACTGTCATCGAAGAGAACTTTGATCAGTTGAATGCAGTTGAAACTTTTGACATTTTATATGATGACAGGACGTACATTTAGGACTCAGTACCGATAACGCTGCTGCTATTGATGGAGTAGAAATAAGTGTATTGGCAATTTTATCTGAGGCAAGAAGTACTAGAACACCTCCTATAAAAATGTTAGGATTCAGAGCAAGAAATATTTTTCCACTTCACCCAATGGTATTGCATTAACGAGGCTGAAGCTGGCTTCTTATTCGCCAGCTTCTTCTTCTGCCTTAAATGCTGCTGCTGTGATGTTATGCCGCCTTTCGCCTGTAGATGGCTCTTTACAGTAATTTTTAAAAGTACTAATCGGGATGGATTACTGTATTTATCCTCAGTAAATGGGAATATGTAAGTAGTGACTATCCAAATAACATTTTTGTGTGAAACACATTTCAGAAAATTGTAAACCAATTTTCAAAACTCACAGCAACACAAACACAATAAGTAAATAAGACAAAACAGAAGTTCACAGGCACTTTCTGCATATTTACCACGACCTTGCCTTCTGACCATAAAAAGTCTTAAAATCTTGCATTTTACAAGAACTTTTTAATATAAATGGGACGTCTAGAACATGGCATATGAGAATATATGGTTAACCGAGGATGAGCAACGGGTGATGGCACTTTCTGCTTCTTGCTATAAACCTACCCCCTGGTTATAAAAACATCTAAAAATTCTGACACTGAGGTGTGAGAGACAATGGAACAGACTATCAAAATCCTGAACTTTAGGAAATTTTACTGTGCCATTTTTTTAAATATGACCCTGTGAACATGGCATGTCCCTCCTTCCTCATTATCAAAACATCTCAATGTTCCGACACTATGTACATTGGTAATTACAACACTTCACTGTTGCATTTCTGAGTTGTGACATTGTGAACATGGCATGTTAAAGTATATAGACAATCTAGATCAGAACAGGCTTAATGCAATTCATAGTGATTTATCATTTTCTTACTTTCTAAATGAAAAAAAAAATTCAGTGATTATGACACTTCGGTATGACATAAAATATGCTTCAATGACAGAATAAATAATCATGGAAAAAATACCCACAGTAGACATTCATATTTGTGATTATAGGAAATTTAAATATCAGGTGAGTAGCTGCGTCAGCATGCGTAGGCTGCAAAGGAACAAGTAAAGGGTTATTCCATGCTGAAAAGAGAAGAAAGGAAACACAACGTGTTGGCCGTGGAGCCTTCTTCAGGTGTGAGAAAGACAAGGCAGTATGCAAAGATCATTTTCTTTTTATCTTTGCTGACTGCAGTTTATCTTTGATGACAACATCAAAGACATTAAGGAATTCTTACGGCTAACAGCTCCACATCAACTTCCTTCTATAACTAACCTCATCAGATCTCTCAACTCCCAACTCTTCCAGTTTCTCACTTCAGAGAAGGATAAAAAACTCAATCATCCTCTACAGAGAAAAACCATCAACACCCCTACCACCTCCACCAATCCTAACCTTGTTGTTACTATACCCTCTGACCTTTCCCTTTCACCCCTTTGCATCCTCAGCTAACATATTTTAATATTACAACACAATTACAACAGATTGTACAGTATTTACAGTTTAAAATTAGGGTAAATATGTCAAAATATCAAAATCCAGATGCACAGTGCTAACAAAACAATGCTTGTCAAGCTCTCAAACAAATCTGCGTTGTATTTTTAAAATATTTCAGCAGAGGATGTGAGGGGAGTATAAATGACGATTAGACGATCATTTTCCTTGGGTGAATATGGTTTTCTGGGGAGTTGCGATGTTGGGCATTATTGGACATTTTTGACACGTGTTGAACAGTCGCATCTCCTACAAATATTAAAATGGCTATGGTTTAGCTGAGAAATCCAATCGACCTATGCAAAAACAATGTTTACATCGCAAAAAAAAAACACGTCCCTGGGTGGACTTGAACCACCAACCTTACGGTTCATAGCCGAACGCGCTAACCGATTGCACCACAGAGACTGACTGGTGGAGTCTTTTCTCGAATCAAAAAAAAATCTCTTACCGTTCTTTTTGCCAGCCGGTAATATTTCTTCTGCACTGATAACCAAGAACTGAATTTCATGTTTCGCAAGCTGTGTGAATTTCATCAAAAAACAAGTTTTCCAGAAAGGAAATGAACACATGCATTTAACGAAATCAAGCCCTTTGTGAGTGCCCAAAATGGTAAGATCTATACTACAAGATAGGAAGAAATACACGGCTGGGATTTGAACATAGGTTCTTTTGTTTAATAGAAAGGTGCTTTAACCAACGAAGCTATGGTGACAAGATAACCATCACCTTTAACAGCTACTTGGACACACCGCTCTGAGACATCTGCGTTCAGAAAGCGCTGAAACTGCTCTCAGAGAAAATTGCCTCTTTTACATACAGTAGCAGCCCCGACACTGAGAAACGAAAAGAAATGGCTTTTATTGGGCATTTTTCATGTCCAATGCGTTTGACATCTCCCAAGGGCGACAGAGTTCTTTTGCGACACTATTTCTTCTTCTTTTTTCTTGCTGTACGTTTTGATAAAAAACGAAAAATCGTGCAAGGGAAAAATGTATTTTTTTCATAGAGAAAATGTGCACCAGGAAATGTTGTGTTGAGAAGAAGTGATTTAACATGATACGTGACCTAATTTATCGGAGCAAATGCTCACCCAGCAAGGTCTGGAGAAGTTGGAGAGTCTGGGGGATGTGATAATTATACGGTGTTGTGGAAGAAAACAGTCTTTCTTTGAATTCTCAATCAATCGGAATTTCGGAATCGGAATCGAAATTTTAGACGTGGCGGTGGATTACTAGTAGCGACGCTGAGCACACTATGAGGGAATTCAGGTTATGTGAAATGCCAGCGGTTTAATAAATAACGCATCTGATTTCGGATCGTAAGATTGTAGGTTCGACTTCTACCTGGCTCGTTTAAATTTTATTCGAGCTCCTCAGTAATATCTTTTATGTAATGAACCGCACCTGAAAGCAAACATTGGGTCTGTTTCCTTTGTTTTCCAGCATGAAATAGCAAATCGTTACAAAAAGTACCTGCTATTGTCCAATAGCGGGTTTTTTTTCAAATTACATTTTCAGGCTTCAGACACTTTTTAATAAAACAAAAGTGTCCGGAAACTCCCTAACTTTCAGGTTTGCTTGAACCTGTATTAAAAGAAGTTATTTTAAACTTCCGGGATTCCATTCTCTGATGTAGCTGTCTCTAAAGACAGAGGTGATGTTTCGCAGATTTGAACTGTGCCTTCTCTCTTGTGTTCAAGGGTATTCGCTGTGTGAGACCCTAACTGCGTGTCCTGTAGGGTTCTATTGTGTTTAGATTATCTATGTGGTGTACAGATAGAACTCAACTACATGGTGTGAATTCCGTGTTCAGGACCAACAGAACCTGATAAACTAATAGCAGACCTCGACGCGATTTGAACACGCAGCCTTCTAATGGGGAGTCAGACATGCTACCTTTGCGCCACAGATATCAGCAATTTTGAAATCCCCAAAGGAGACAAATCAGCTTCACAAAAAATTCTCCTGTGAAGCGCGCCGCTCTTCCGAAGAGAGTCTCTTCTTCCCAGACCACATTTTATTCTTCCTGCGCAGCTCTTGTGCAGGTGTTGTTCTCGATAACAGATCCAGGAACACTGACTGTTTTTCTATTTTTTTTAAATCAAATACCCCATGGTGCAACGGTAGCACGTCTGACTCTAAATCCCGAAGTTATTTTTCAAAGTATATCGGAGTCAACTGACACTGATCAGGTTCTGCTGCTGCTGAACCCGCAGTCTTCACCTTAAAGTTCAATTCCCCAAGCCTTCTGACCTTATATGTCCATCCCTTCTCGTCAAATTTCGTATTTTCACAGGGTACCCTACAGAAATCGCAGTATAGAATGAAAAACTCCAGTAGATCTCGGCCGCTGTTGGTGATTTTCCTTTAAAAACAAATTAACCTCCGGAAATTTTACGGAGTGTATAACTTTCACCGAGACTGAGAAGTGTTAAGCTGTACATGGGTTTTTGTGGCTCGGTTGTTAACCAAAAGGGTGGTGGTTTGAGCCCTCTCAGGGACACTATGAGCCTTTTAATGTACACACCAGTCTCACTTCATCTCCACAGCCGGTCTTGTACCACAATTAAATACGGAGCCCGCAGCGGGTAGTAGGCTCGCAAATATAGCTCACTGTGTATAAAATGAAGAAGCACAGGTTAGTTTCTTACCTGCATGTTGCAGAGCCTTACGCAACTTGTACCATTAGCTGAGGTTTGAGCCCTGCACGGGCTATTAGTTGAAAGACCATTGTAAATGACGTGTAAGAGATTTATCCAGCTGGCTTTTATGTTTCACACTAAATTGAGATCTTGAAACCAAAAGAGTTAGAAATATGGAACACAACCGTTGTTCCCCAAGAAGGAAAGCTGTTTTGTACTGACGTCACTCCTTTTTATGTAACCCAGATTGTGAAGACAACTCTGCCCTATCAAAGGAAAATGTTACACAAAAGTTGGAAAGCACACTCTGAACCCATCTGTATATTTGATTCCCGCGATCTGTTCAAAGCTGCTTAGTGCTTCGCAAGCAAATCAAATCATTTCAGGGAAGAAACTCAGTTTAGTGAACTACTTTTGTATTTTCACTCATTGAATTTGATCTTTGTATTCTCTTTGCATTCTCAGCAATAATATTTCAAAATTACAGTTCAGATTTATTGGAAAACTTCACAAGCATTATTAGGTTAGGACTGTACAATTGTTTTTTAATATCTTGGTATATTTACCTTCATTTTAATATAGATATAACCATAAATGTTGTTAAGCATATTGTACTTTTGTCGTACTTTTTAAAACATTTTAGCTGAGGACACACGGCGACTATTATACCTTGTGATACATGGAAGACATCTGTAAACGAAGATGTAACAATAAAATTGGCAATTAACAGAAAACCACAATTTGTATAATATTATTCCTCGATATCAATGATCAATTGAAGGATTTGAAGAAACTATCAAAGAAACAGCAGCAATAGCAGATGACTTTGGTTTTGAACCCAACTTTACACCTCAATAATCCATTTGTCCTCGAAAAAAGAAAAGACAGGCATATTTTGAGTCTCATAATTATCCTCTTCTCGATCCAAAAGAAACGTTGATTGCTTCTGTCCTTTTTTGGATTTTCTTACGAAGATCTCACGAAGTATTGCCAGGATCTATATTTAGTGTTCGGTAGCGATAACACTGCTGATATTGATTGAGTAAAAATCTATGATGTATTGACAGCTTTATCTGAAGCGAGAAATCCTCGAACGCCGCTTATGAAGTGTTGGGATTCATACCAAGAAATGCCTTTTGTTTTCCCACCCAAAATGCTACTATTACATTACACATTATGCAAACATAACCAGTTTTAGTAGCTTCTGGGCGCGATTTTCCAAAACTGAAACTAATTACAAATTATTTAAGATGAACCATGTCCAAAAATTGTAAATCAGGATTAATATAATATCAAATGAAATTACTACAGAAGAAAATGTTTAACTGAAATATGAATGACTATGCAAGCCTACAAAATAGAACAATTCAATATTTATAACTTATTTTTTTATTTTTTGAGAAATGGGCTCACAAACCGGAAGACACTAACGTTTCTCTTCGTTAGAGTATGTGAATAACAGTTTAACCCCAAATGTCTGTAATTGTGATTCTGTTAAAATTCAAAAAACCATCTATCAATAGTAAGAAATTATTAAGAAAGGAAGCAATTGTGTTATTTCATAAACTGTAAGACATGAAGACATTTACAGGTTATATCCTTTGCTTTGTCTTTTAACGCAAGCATTCAGGATCCAAGCCCATGTTCGGACGGTTGTGTTTCTCTTGTAATCATCAAATGGCATTGTTTTGTCCGTCAGTTCCTTCTCGAGTTGTACCATGGATATTTTATGCCATCAATACTTTTCATGCTCTTTTGCATTTTCCTTCACATCCGGAAAAAAACACTCAAGGCGTTCTTGTCACTGTGCTACACAGTACAGGACACACAATGAGGAATTCGCGCAGCTTTCAGCTCAGTGCGGAATCCAGATGGAGGACTCGCTCGGTGAATGATCTCTCAGGAAAACCCGGGTGAGATTCAACATCCCGGGTGAGGTTTTTCTGCAACAGCCATGACAAGTGTGAAGACGTTCTCTGGATTTCCTGAATGTGACTTTAAATTAGTTCACATTCTTTGGTAGTTAACAGAACTAAATGCTTTGGAGGTACATTTAAAACTGCAGAGAACACTGTAGCACTTCGAGTTTAATTGTGTAAACCTGGCTCTCTATGAGCACGAGCAAAGAGTTCTCACTCAACAGAAGACAGCAATGTGAGCACAGTAACATAAAGCACTTGGAGATGCCCGGGATTGAACCCAGGACCTCATACATGCAAAGCATATGCTCTACCACTGAGCTACATCCCCCACATAAAAGGCTGTGGAAGTGACTTAGAGATGTGCAGGTGCTCACAGAACACAATCCATCTTTTGCATCTTTTAAGTGCTCTTGATTAAACTATGCATAGAAAAACAGCAGTACTGATGATTTTCATGGACTGATGCACACTTGTTCTGTACAACTCCAGTGATAAAACCTTGTCTGTAAATATTGTAGAACGTAAAAGGGTGAAACAATGCTCCAACTACAGGAATGGTAACAGAAAGGATCATTTTCTTATTTAATACATCCTTTTGAGATGCCTTGTCAACGCACACAGACGTTAGAGCTGAACAAATATTTTGTACACAAGACGGCAGTGCGATATTAGAATTCCTGTCTTCTTGATGGATTCAGACTCCTTCTCAGAGGTCCATGCTCGCCAAATAAGTTTACAGCTCTAGCGGCAATGCTTGTTAATAAGACAGAATTAAGCGTTGCTGTGCTTTCCTAAATGAGGCCCCATCTCACTCTCCCTCTCTGTGGTGCAGCCACAGAGAAAGTATTCATGCAGGCTGATTAAAGATGTTTTCTTTTGATAAGGGACAGTTCCCAAACGGAGATGCACTTAGCTAAGCCTGGCTATCATGATCAATGGTCATCCATTGGCACCTATCTGTCTAGGGAGTGCCGAATGGACATCTGGACTGCATTCCTAAGTGTCAGGAGTAAGTGACTCATATCTCACCTTCATCAACCAATCAGGGATTGCCAGGGCGTGGTAACACCACGTGGGTCTCCAATGCCCGCCAAACTCTCAACCAATCAGCACACATCTGTGTCTTGGTCAAAAAGGGAGCAAAAGAGTAGCTCGGAAAATACCCAACTCAACAAGCAAGCGCGTTGGTTGCTCTTGCTCTTAATGCAAGGAGCTGTTTTTTTTCCGCATTAATCATTATTAACCAGAAACAGCTGCACAACTGGTCGCATTTGTGGTTATGTCACTTCTCTGCTTCAGCAAGGTCAATAAAAGACTCTGAAAGTAGTAGAGAAAAACTGAATTAAAATCATATTAGCAATTCTGAGCGATATCTGCATACAGGCAATCCAATAAGAATGTTGAAATCTTTGAATATCATCTCTCTATATATTGCGCTGCTTTTTACTTGGAGTAAAACTATTGGATTGGAGGAATGCTAACCGCTGGGTTAAAATGTATTGTTGTTATTTGGAGAAATCAATGAACTCGTGATTTCATAATCACGTTTTAAAAGACGGTCATGTGCACAGAAAAAAGACAGTGCTGATTATTTTTCTGGAGACGGAGCACTGATGACCTATCCGAGCCAATTGATAAAGCTCACCCAGTGGATACTCTAGCAGAACATGGAAGAAAGTTCACCATTGTAACCAAGGCAACCACAGGAACAACATCAAGAAGCACAATCAATTCCCCATTTAAATCTTTCGTGTAAGGTATGCTATGTGAAAGCATGAAGTAAATCCCCTGATCTCTTTTGAACATGGACAAGGTATTTCTGATGGAGCGCTATGAGCAAAGATTTAATAAGCTAGTCCTGCCGATGATTCAGCTTAAAGAAGTAAAAGCTTCACAAACAAAAGCAGCTCGCTACCACAGCCAATATTAAATATAATTGGTGGCACTTTACCATGTGCACTGGCTCAAAAGTGATCTCGGCAGACGTTGTTCCCTACGTAAAGCTGAAAGCGCCAAAGAGCATTTCCATTGAGAAAAAAAAAATCTGCCTTGATGTTAAACATAGAGGGCCGGTCTTTTAGAAGTTCTCCCTCTAAACACCTTGTGCAGCCTCCCGACAGACTAACATAAAGCGCCTTTTCACCAACTCAATTTATAATACACCCCTCAAAACTCACAACCGAATAACAATCCATCCGTATATTTGATTTCCAAGATCCATTCAAGGCAACTTGGCTCTTCGCAAGCAAATAATTTCAGGGAAGAATCTCAGTTTAGTCAACTACTGGTGCATTCAGCACACCACTTGCTTTTGCTTGTCAGGGTGGCCGAGTGGTCTAAGGCGCCAGACTCAAAGATGTGTGTTTTTTCAGCTGGCTTGGGTGTTCTGGTCTCCAAATGGAGGCGTGGGTTCAAATCCTGACCGCTTCTGTTTTTACCTCTCTTGAATTGTTCCAGTGCTAGCTGACAGTGAATGACTGAAATATAAAAGCAGCAGAAGAAAGCAAGCAACTCAGTGCAATTTGTGAGTATTCTGCACTGTTAAAATGCACAGGTTTTCATACTTTTTGGAATTTGTAGCTCAAGAAGTGACTCCTGTTTCATTTTCTATTCACCAACTCGATTTGCATTCCGCCCCTCACACCTCACAACAGAATAACAAACGGCTTCATGTGCCACAGCATTCCCCTGTAGATTCGGTTTGCACTATGAATTAGGTGACCCCGAATGAAATATTTTAGTGTTGGCTCAAATGTGAGGAATTTCATGAACCCTCAAAAAGGAACGCTTTCAGAGAATGCCAGCAATTCAAAGCGTGTAAGCAGCAATTCTGCAATTTATTTTATCGGGGCTGGTGCTTTCCGAGTCGATGGCTCCGCATTAGAAATGAGAAGTGCTGAACTCTAAACATGTTCTTGCCATTACTGCTACTCCTGCTGCTACTCCTTCGTCCTCGAAAAAAGAAAAGACAGGCATGTTTTGAGTCTCAAAATGATCTTCTGGATCCACAAGAAACATGTAAATTTGATTGATTCCGCAGTATTTTGGATGTACTGTACTTATAACTTCCATCGAAGAGAGATTTCATCAGTTGCATGAAATTGAAACTTTCGACTTTTTGTCTGGTATTGAAAATATGTTAAAAAAAACATAAACAATTTTCTAATGAACAACTCATGAAGTATTGCCAGGATCTATATTTAGCGTTTGGTAGTGATAACACTGCTGATATTGACTGAGTAGAAATCTATGTTGTATTGACAGCTTTATCTGAAGCAAGAAATCCTAGAACGCCCTCTATGAAGTTTTAGGATTCATACCAAAAGATGCCTTTTGTTTCCCACCCCAACTGCTGCTATTGCATTACACATTATGTGAACATTACCAGTTTTGGTAGCTTCTGGGCATGATTTTCCTAAACTGAAACTTATTACAAAATTATTTAAGATGAACCATGTCCAAAAATTGTAAATCAGGACTAATTTTAATATCAAATGAAATTACTACAGAAGAAAAGGTTTGATTTATATAACTTATTTTTTTTATTTTTTGAAATGGGCTCACACATTCAGACTCGTTCTCAGTGGTTCTTGCTCACCAAATAACTTAAAAGCTGAAGAAGAATGCTACGAAAAATACTAATCAAAATACAAAATAATAATCATTATTAACCAGAAACAGCAAAAAAACTGGTCACATTTGTGATTATGTCGCTTCTCTGCTTCAGCAAGGTCAATAAAGGACTCTCTGAAAGTAGTAAAACACTAAAGAACTGCAAAACTGAATTCAGAATCATATTAGGAATTCTGAGTGATGCCTGCTTACATGCAATCCAATACGGATGTTGTCTTTAAATAAGAATTCTCTATGTTTCCCTGCCTTTTCCCTGGAGTGAAACTATTGGATTGAAGGAATTCTTATCACAGGTTTACAAGGTGTCGTTGATATTTGGAGAAATCTATGAACTCGTGATTTTTATATACTTTAAATAACAGCCATACGCACAGAATAAAATGACGGTACTGATGATTTTTTTCTGAGACGAAGCACAGATTATCTTTCCAACACAGCTGATAAAGGCAAGCCAATAGATACTCTAGCAGAACATAAAAAAAACAGAATCAATTCCCCACTTAGATCTGACATGTGAGGTATGCTTTGTGATCGCTTGAAGTAAAACCCACGATCTCTTTTGAACTTGGACAAGTTATTTCTGATAGAGCGCTATGCAGAAAGACTTTATCAGCTCTACCTCTGAGGACGACTCGACTTGAAGACGCAGAACGATAAAAGGAACACAACCGACATCATAATTGAGGGCACACTGTGATTTTCACTGAATCAAAAGTGATCTTGGTAGACAAACTTCCCTGCTGAAGGTGGAAACGAGAATTTGTGTTGAAAAGACGAAACATTTTTTTTCCCTGCTTTGATGTTAAGCTGATAAAATAGCTTTTGCTCCATTTATCAAAAAAACACATGTCCCCCCATTGGATTCCTAAACAGTAGGAAGGTGGTTCTAACACAAAAACACCAGACAGCAATGGGATTGGATTCCACACCTCCGAAAAGACTGAAGCCTTAAGCCAGAGCCTTAAACCACTGAGCCACATTACCTGCCTGGATAAAACAGGGTGGCTTTTGCTCTTGTCGCCCGACTTAGTGGCGTTATGACCGTGGAACCAACTGCACCTGCTTTTTCTGAGATGCTTCCCCTCTCATGGCAAGATCTCGACTTCTTTAACACCTCTGGATATAGTTCTTCTGTGAAACAGGCTTCACACCTCTGCGTACAGCGCCCTTGATGTCATTTTATTTTTACAGCAGCCGCATCCGGAAAGTTGTGTCTTTTATTTTTTATTTGAACAACAAAACTACATACAATACAAAAAAGAGCACATATAACGTATCAAGAAAATCGTCAGCGGTACATGCTATAATACAATTACACTTTATGAAAAACGATTACACAAGGTAAATAAAGATAAGGTCCACACAGCTTGTTCTTACATTTCGAAAGAGTCCGTAAATACCCCTTTATGTCTATTTTGAACTGTTCAAACGTAGGACTCTTCCCAGACCATTTCACTCTATACCACATTCCTAAACGAGGATGCATCTCCTGTTTTAGAACTATTTTGGCCGTGTGGCTTATACAACACACCCACAGTATTCTAATGGTGGACTGCAGATCTGTGCTATAGTTCAGTCGAATTCGAAGGATCCAGCAATCGTACTGGATTTGAATGGGATTCTGAAATGTCTCTTGCAAAAGTATTTGGGTTTGCTTGAACCTTTGATAAAAAAAAGTGATCTGATCTGAAACTACCCAGCTTACAATCTCTGAGGTAGTTGTCACTAAACTCGGACGTGATGTGGCACACATGTGCCGTGTGCCTTTACTTTTGTAAAAAACTGGTATCGGGAAAAGTTTCTTAATATTTCTTTTGATTAGCATGCAAGAAAATGTGATCATTACCTATGGAATTTCCCGCCAGCCTGGAGCTTGAATTCACAACCTTGAGATTCAGTGTTCAAGAGTCACAGAAGAGGTCGGCCTGGTCTTCAGTCTGCCAACAATAAGCTCCGGCAGTGCTCCTCTGTAAAGCAGATTGTTCAGATCGGTTATGTGGGACGGCACTTCGATATTAAGATCGTTTGCAGCACACGCATGGTTTCCCCCCTTCACGCAAAAAACATAGACGAAGGAAGCTCTCTTGTCTTGGGCTGCTGACTCCCGGATTTAAAGCGCTCTGGGTGCCAGCTAAGTCTCTAACAAGCACACTATAAAGACAGGAATTACACTTTGCTCACGTCACGCATGGAATGGCGAGGCTACTTGTTCCAATATTATCTAGTCACACCTCATATGGTGCCGATTCCTGGTTTTCATTAAAGAAAGAGCACTGCAAACACCGTAAACAGTGCAAAACGTGTGATGAAAGAAGTCTTTTCCCCCCTTTGTCTAAAGCAGAACACAGCGGAGTCATGCCGAGGGTTGTGAGATCAAGATTTCAGTGGAGCACTGTCGTCTACGTCTTTAGCTACATGAGTAGAACATCCTCTTGTACACGGAAAGCAGATTGAGATCCTCTGACATGAAAAGTGCCAGATAAAAGCCATTTCTCATCCTTTCTCTTAGTGGTGGAGCTATCGCATGTACAGATGCAGCCATTCAAAATGAGCGGTAAAAACCCGCAGTGCAGTAACCAACCCGCAGGGCACCGTAGGGCACCGCGGTAAGTGATTGGCTGGCCAAAATGACCGACAGGGGCACTCGTGGTGCATTGGTTGGTAGTGAAAAGATTTAATCATTCAATGTCTTTACTGTGCACATTTCAATCCACTTAGTTTTGAATATTTATATGGAATTTTACCACTAAAGGGAAATTTTAGTAGCTGAGCATAAAAAGAAGAGGATCTTAACGCATCTGAAGGTCATAAACGATATTAATTTTGGAACATAAACATACAGTATATAGCTGGTCTTGGTACTTTAAAGAAAAAAATACACACCAGTATTCCATTTCTCCCTAAACATTTTAAGCTTTGAAGTCTTTAACTAACGTGATACCAGAGTCAACAAGCATACTTTTAGAATTTGATTAAAAGGGAATATAATATGGAATCGCGTATCTAAAGAATTTAATAACGGTATGATTATATCCGTGTACTGCGACAGGGCTGTGTAGGGCTGTTTTGCCTGCCTGTTCATGCGACCTGTCTTGTAGCCTACTGGTCTAGGTGTGTGACTACCAACTGGCAGGTTGTGTGCTCGAAGCCAGCTGGTTCTGGACTTTTCATTTAACAAACATTTCTTCGAAAAAATAGAATAGCGATATTATGGACAATCAATTGACTTTTATATTTCAAAATATCGCAACATGATCGATATTTGCGATATTTTGAACATATCTTCCCTTCTGACAGCGGTTCCTGCTTCTAGTGTGTGTGTGTGCAACAGAGTAAATTTTTATAGAGAAATGGAGGCTGGACAGTATGTGTTACAATATAAACATTTATATTGATTTAAATCGTGTTCTGATTTAAATCGCAAACGCGTGTTTAATTATGTGTTTTTTAATCATAATCAGGCTAATGCATTTCTACATTTTCTGTATGAACCAGCTTAGAGGTTCATACAGAAAGACAGCTTGTGTTTAAATTGAGTGTAAGGTAATTTATGCTTCTAAAGTCATGGTCAGCATTTATTATTGTACTGTGCTGTAAACTTTTTCTGTGCCTAGTCACATTATTTTATTGCATTTTTATTGCGTTATTAAATCCGGTGGCGCTGTGTGTTAGTTTCCTGACTCCCATGTTACATGGTCTGTGATTGAATCCCATAGAACTATGACTTTATTTTTTAACAAACATTTCTTTGAAAAAATGAAACGTTTCCCTTGGTCAGAGATTAAATAAAACCTCACTCGCACCAAACAAATTTATATTTCTAAATATCACAAAATACGTTCATTGTCTTCCAATCAAGTCGAGTTGACATTGGAAGCCTGCCACACCCGGACTGTTAAACCAACGCATTAGCACGTCAAAGCCCATCGAGGGTATTGAGCCAGTATTGGCTTTAGTATTCCCCCCTCTCCCCTCAGTTCAATTCAAGGTGTTTTATTTGCATGACAGATGGGTACAAGCAGTGTTGGGTATGTATATTGTAACGCTTACGGCAGACAGGCACTGTGTAAGAGCCGGCGCACCAGAGCAGCGTACCGAGGGAGCGTCTGCATTTCTAACTTAGTTTTTAAAATTAGTCAAGCAATATGAAGCATCTCCTTTTACTTAGTGCCTGAGCATAAAAAGAATAGGAGCATACTGCAACGCATGTGAAGTCCATAAACGATATTAATTTTGGAACTTAAACATACAGTATATGGCTGGTCTCGGTACTTTAAAGAAAACATACACACCAGTATTCCATTTCTCCCTAAACATTTTAAGCATCGAAGTCTTTAACTAACGCGATACCGGAGTCAACAAGCATACTTTTAGAATTTGATTAAAAGGGAATATAATATGGAATCGCGTATCTCAAGAAATTAATAACGATATAATTATATTCATGTTGCAAAAGAACTGCAACGGACATAAAAACTCCCTTGCTTTTAACAGAGCGTTCCATAATTTCTAACTATGAAAATGCCAGGTGAAAGGATTTGTAAACATATTTTGTTAAAGCAAGTCAGTTTTTTCTGCAACACATAAAAGACATTTTTCCAAGAAAGTTTAGCCTTTGTCACTAATGAAACCACTAAATAAAGACATAAATATAGAAATCTTAAGATTTGTTTTATTTAATGTTGGTAGCAGGATGAACTGTCAGAGTGTATATTTTGTCGCAGAGTTGCTGCAAGATGTTAACAGTGAAAAAGGTATTTAGAAATGAGTTATTTCAAGATGAAAATTTTCAGAATAATTGCAAATCTAGCAGGATAGAGAAAGCACAGAAAACTGGCAGTTAGATTGATCAGATTAGTATGAAAAGTCATTTAGCAAAGGGAATTAGAAGAGTGACAAACTAGTATACTTTAGATCTTTTTTTCTGAACCAGGGACAATCTGATCATGTTTCCCTATAACAATAATAAAAAACTTTATTTGATATATCACCATTAAAGGTGGCATCTCAAAGCAATACAGTAGATGTAAAAACAGATAAAAGGACCACAGATTACAAAGTAAATGCATATAAGAAAGACAAGCAGTTAGAGGTGCTACCAAAATTAGAAAATGAAGCAGATACAGACACTAAGTCTTCTGAAAAGAAAGGTTCTGAGGTTAGATTTAAACTGGCCCTGGTGTGTGTGTGTTTGTGTCTGTCTGTCCTGTGATGGACTGGCGCTATGTCCAGGGTGTATTCTGCCTTGTGTCTGTCGCTTACTGGGATAGGCTCCAAATCCTCTGTACTGGATAAAGAGATTAGAAATGGATGGAAGTAAAGGCACTGTGTGGATGGAACTATACACAGTGTTAGAAACCCACTATGAAATGGCAGCATCTCACTGAGAATAAAACATTTTATACTGCTGGCTTAAGGAAACAGCCTTTCCACCTCTCTTGCACATCAGTATCCATACCTAGTTATTTAAACAAATTGCCTCTAATTATAAACATCTTAATATGCTGGCTCTGTGGATCCGCATCAGCTATGTTTGCCCATTCCTTCAATTCATGTGCATCCAACACACAGTTCAACGCTAGCAACTACACAAAATCTAAAATATGAGCTCTACTTGCCACTTACAGTACCAACAGTACCAGCTAACTTTAGTAGTGACATTTTCATGGATCTTTTTAACAATAAAATTTACAACATCAGACTTCAGACACAATTAAACAGGCCTCAAAAAAGTCTGGTACAAACATTTTCAGCATGGAATAAACCGTTACTTTAATGGTATAAACCTTAAATGGATTCATATTCTCAATAAGATTTGGTGCTCAGTAACATGACTTAGAAAATGACAGAAGACATACGTATCATGCTTATCCTTCTATTTTTCATAATCGTAAACTCCTTAAGGCAGTTACATTTTCTCTGTTCTGACCTGGAGTTACAGAGAAATTTAAATTCTAATAAGAGATTTGTAATGAGGAAAGTCATACCAATCACTCATACAGTACCAGGATTTGCAATTACAATACAAATACTTTCTTTCTGTATGTGTTTATTTTGCAGTTTGAGTCTATGGCATTCCTTTGGGGGTCCATACTCCAAGGCATGACTTTTTTATGTATAAACATCAGTATTTACTGCTATTAATTACTGTACGATTTATAGTTGAAATCTGAGCCTAGATATAAAGTTAGATATAAAGTTAAAATCTCGACAAAGCAATGTAGGAAATACAGAGAAAATAAATCCTTTCTGACATCTAAAATCAGTTTCGATCAAGGTCTCTAAAACGAACAAGAAAAAGAAGATTTTCGGAGGGCAATTACGCTGTGTTTATATAGAATAAGTGATTTATGAGCAATCTAATTTCTTGTTCGTTTAAAACAGTGAAATGTCAGCTGCAAAAGATCACACCAGAAACAGCACTCTCTCTGCCTGTCATAGACGTTCAGGAAAGGCTGAATGAAGTCATGTCAAGTACAATAATTCGGAGATCAACAATAACAGTTGTAGGACAGTATATAAGGAGGATAAGGATTTTGAAGTTGACTCGAAATCTGATAGGTAACCAGTGCAAGGACTTGAAAACAGGTGTAATGCATCCCTGATAGGATTCTTGCTGTCATATTCTGAACATATTGAAGATTGCTCAGTGTGGATTTAATTTCCCCAGTGAACAGGATGTGCATTTATTAATTCTAGAAAAAAAGCCTTTCTTGATTTCTCTAGTTCTTAGTTTCTCTAGTTCCCTTTAAAATAAACTATTATTCCACAATGCAGAGTATTACATGCCCAGTATTTACACATGATATTTGTGATTTAAAGAAATTAACACAAGCAGCTTTTGGAGATTTAAGTGTTGACTGAGTTATTGCAGGATAAAAGACTAGAGATGTTGGCAAGAAGAAGATAGTTTGGGGAAAGCTGAGGAATACACTTATAACAAGAACACTTCCTAATGGGGTTAGGCATACTTTTGATGAAGATGATGAAGTTAACAGACTATATGTTTACATAGATACTGAAATAAGGATTGTATTTTAGATTATGTGTAGTTGCTGGCATTGAACTGTGTGTTGGATGCACATGAATTGAAGGAATGGGCAAACATAGCTGATGCGGATCCACAGAGCCAGCATATTAAGATGTTTATAATTAGAGGCAATTTGTTTAAATAACTAGGTATGGATACTGATGTGCAAGAGAGGTGGAAAGGCTGTTTCCTTAAGCCAGCAGTATAAAATGTTTTATTCTCAGTGAGATGCTGCCATTTCATAGTGGGTTTCTAACACTGTGTATAGTTCCATCCACACAGTGCCTTTACTTCCATTTCTAATCTCTTTATCCAGTACAGAGGATTTGGAGCCTATCTCAGTAAGCAACGGACACAAGGCAGAATACACCCTGGACATAGCGCCAGTCCATCACAGGACAGACATACACAAACACACACACACCAGGGCCAGTTTTCCCATAAACCAATTAACTTACCAGTATGTTTTGGAGTGCGAGAGGGAGTCATATCACACATATGGAGAAAAACCATGTAACCCAGAGAGAACATGTAAACCCCACACACACAGGATGGCAGGAATTGAACCTAGGACCCCAGTGCTGCAAGATAGCAATGCTAACCACTTTGCCACCATTATAAATGGATAGATATCTTAGTTATCATTCTAGTTCACAGGTTTGGATGCATAATTTAATTTTGAAAGCCACTGAGACATCAGGTACTACTGTTGTATTTATGAAAAAGAAACAAAACAAAAAACATACTAACAACTGTGCCATCCTACTCCTTAGTTAATACATTTTATTATTCATAAACAGTTAACATTGTTAGCAAAATATTTTGAATTATATTTAACCCTATTTTTTCTTTAGTTTTGTATTTAACTTATTATATGATAGTCAGACTTAATGTATATTTGAACAATGAAAATATATTTTTACAAGATTTTACATTAAGCACTTAAAATTAATATGGTTAATAATAGTAAACTGTAACATGCTGTAACAAGATCGGTTAAACTGCGAAGAAAATGCTTTCAGAGAAAATGTTTCAGGTGTGAAGAACATAGATCTCCAATGCAATTTCAATCAAACCTGTTCCCACACACCCTGCCCCCACTACCATTAGAATATACACAAAGCACTCACATCTTTCGAGCTAATGATCAGGTGACCCAAGAGAGAGCGAGAGAAACACCAAGGGGTGCGGAACCAGGGAACCATTTACATGGAAAACGGGCGATCTCCCCAGACTGTCCGCCCGTTTCACTGTTACCTGGATACCTCTTTATTTAGAACTCACTAACACTGATTTTTAGTTTAGAAGGATTCAAGTAGGGTTTTAGATGAAAGGCAGCGACCTTAATCAAGCCCAAATCACAATTGAACCCATTCAGAGCCTACATTACATTTTAGCGTTTCATTCTGAGCAGAAGACCCTCACACCTGAAGAAGGGGGAGGTGTTTTTCGCTGGAAATCTCGCCTGCTTCTACTTTACAACCGGAGTGCTGGCTGTGACGAATTAAACCGGTATTACAGGTTTCAATCACAGACCATGTGACATGGGAGTCAGGAAACTAACACACAGCGCCACCGGATTTGATAACGCTATAAAAACGCTATAAAATAATGTGACTTGGCACAGAACAAGTTTACAGCACAGTACAATAATAAATGCTGACCATGACTTTAGAAGCATAAATTGCCTTACACTCAATTTAAACACAAGCTGTCTTTAGCCCTCTAAGCTGGTTCATACAGAAATGTAGAGATCCAGGCTCAGAACACACAGCTTCATTAGTGAATACATATGCAGGACAACTAGAGAAGATGTTTTACAGAGGATGGATTTTTAGAAACATCCCATCAGTGACATCACTGAAGTCAACTCCTAGGTACTGTAACTGTCGTGTGGATAGTTTCACAAGAATCAGACAAAGGTTTAAGCATCGCTTGTTCTAGATAAAACTGCAAAAAAAAAACAACAACCCATAATGTACTTCTTTGCGGCTCTGTTTGCCCAAATCATATATTCACAACGTGAAATCTAGAAAATAATATTACGTAACCAAAATCCGCAATATGGAAACAGAACCTGTGTAATTGTTGATAGATGATGTACTCGTAACATTTTTTCAAGACGAGCTACAACATTTAAAAAATGACTTGTATGTACTTGATATCTCTAATCAATCCACGGGTCCCAGCACAAAACGAAACTAAAACGCATACCGTTTCGCGCTTCTTATTAGTTGCTCAAAAGTAATTTGACCGTATGAAATGCATAATATAAACCTAGAAACATATACGTGAGCAGTACTTAAGCACTGTAGTATCGGTGTTAAGACATATCTCTCAAATACTGTAAATCAAGTTAAAAATATCTCAAGACAGATTCTGGTCATAATGAAACCATGTTTCGTGTATGTTTTCTTTAAAGTACCGAGACCAGCCATATACTGTATGTTTATGTTCCAAAATTAATATCGTTTATGGCCTTCACACGCGTTGCAGTATGCTCCTATTCTTTTTATGCTCAGCTACTAAGATTTCCCTTCAGTGGTAAAATTAGATATGAATATTCAATACTTAAACGGGCACAGTTAAGACATTAAATATACATATACATACTGTATACAGTACAGTTTGCATACGGTAATATGATTATGTTCCTAAATCAATCTCTTTTATGAGCATGTGTAAGGCATGGTGAATCGATTCTCAAAAATTACTGTACTTTGCATGATTGGAAAAAAATGTGTGATTGCGAAATGCTGTGGTGTTACTTTTACAAAGACGGTCAATGAAAAAAAGAATGTGGACCAGGGCAATACTTTGAGTTTACAGCTTGTCCAAGGTCATTTATTATTAATACTATTATTAATATCTTCGTTAAAGACTTTGATGGCTACAGCTCAAACATGAGAGGTTGAGCTTTATTAGCTCCACCTTGCGGAAATTCCGGATACTATTATTTTGCTAGCGGTATTTACCGGTAACTTGCGGTATTTACCGGTAACTTGCGGTAGACTGCGTACAGCATACCTGAAAATAATGCGGTATCGCCTGCGCATTTTGAATGGCTGCATCTGTAAATGAGGCAACTTGCAAGGCGAGCAGGCTCGGTGCACACCGAACGCAGATGTCTCAGAGCAGTTGAGACGTGTCCAAGTGGCTGTCAAAGGACGGCCCTTCGCCGGCGCCGTGGCTTAGTTGGCTAAAGCGCCTGTCTAGTAAACAGGAGATCCTGGGTCCGATTCCCAGCGGTGCCTTTCTTCCTGTCTTACTGTACAGAATTTATCCTTATGGGCAAATCCCATGCCTTTTAATTCAGGTGAATGCAAGTGTTCGTTTCCTTTCTGGAACAACTTGTTTTGAAAGAAATCTATACAGCTTGCGAAAGATGAAACACAAATCTTGCTTATCAGTGAAGAAGAGGTACTCCCAGCAGGCCAGCTAATACCAGCAGTGTTTTTTTTTCACCCTAACCCAGAGAATGGAGAAAAGCGAGGCGCCTGTGGCTCTGCAGTGTAATCAGTTCGCGAGTTCGGCGGTTAGCTGAAAGAGTGGTAAATGCAGCTTGCCCCAGCCCGTTCTTATTCTTTTAAAGAGGATAAAAAATTAACTTCGCCGCCATTACTACCAGCTTTAAAAGACTGCCATGGGCACGGAAAAAAACACACTACAGATGACTTTTCTGGAACCGAAGCAGAGATTCCTTTACGAACCAACTGATAAAGTTCAGCCAGTGAATACTGTTAACAGAATGTGAAAGCACGATCAACTTTGTAACTGCAACCACAGGAAAAACAGCAAGAAGCAGGCTCCATTCCCCATTTAGATCTGTCGTGCGAGGCATGCTTCTTGAACGCATGAAGTAAATGCCACGATCGCTTTTGAACTTGGACAAAGTACTTCCAAAGGAGCGCTATGCGCAAAGATTTAACAAGCTCAACCCCCGCCAACGATTCGGTGTGAAGAAGCAGAACATTCAATTTTCACAGACAGAAGCGGCACACCAGCACAGCCAACATTAAAACGGAGGGCACACTACGATTTGCATTGACACAAAAGTGATCTGGGCAGACGTCGTTCCCTGCATAACGCAAAAAGTGGCAAAGCGCTTTTGGGGTGAGAGGACGCAAGAGGGTTTTGGTTTTGTGCCTTGATGTCAAGCTGAGAAAGTATCTTTAAACACTTTGCTTAGTTTCTCGAGAGACTGCCAAAAGGCAGTTCCCTCCCTTTCGTCTGAAGTCAGCTGAAAAGGGGTCGCAACAGAAGCACCTGGCAGCAGTGGGATTCGAACCCACGCCCCCAAAGAGACTGGAGCCTTAATCCAGCGCCTTAGACCGCTCGGCCACGCTACCCGCTGTGCGATGTCTCTTTGTCTCATTACTTGCTCGGAGGAGGTCGGGTGGGTTTTGCTCTTGTCACCCGACTTAGTGGCGTTATGACCGTTGAACCGACTGCACCTGCTTTTTCTGAGATGCTTCCCCTCTCATGGTGAGATCTCGACTTCTTTAACACCTCTGGATAAAGATCTTCTGTGGAGCAGGTTTCAGACCTCTGCGTACAGCACCCTTGATGTCATTTTATTTTTACAGCAGCCGCATCCGGAAAGTTGTGTCTTTTACGTTTTATTTGAACAACAAAACTACATACAATACAAACAAGAGCACATATAACGTATGAAGAAAATCATCAGGGGAACATGCTATAATACAATTACACTTTATGAAAAACGATTACACAAGGTAAATAAAGATAAGGTCCGCACAGCTTGTTCTTACATTTCGAAAGAGTCCGTAAATACCCCTTTACGTCTATTTTGAACTGTTCAAACGTAGGACTCTTCCCAGACCATTTCACTTTATACCACATTCCTAAACGAGGATGCATCTCCTGTTTTAGAACTATTTTGGCCATGTGGCTTATACAACACACCCACAGTATTCAAATGGTGGACTGCAGATCTGTGCTATAGTTCAGTCGAATTCAAAGGATCCAGCAATCGTACTGGATTTGACTGGGATTCTGAAATGTCTCTTGCAAAAGTATTCGGGTTTGCTTGAACCTTTGATAAAAAAAGTGATCTGATCTGAAACTACCCAGCTTACAATCTCTGAGGTAGTTGTCACTAAACTCGGACGTGATGTGGCACACATGTGCCGTGTGCCTTTACTTTTGTAAAAAACTGGTATCGGGAAAAGTTTCTTAATATTTCTTTTGATTAGCATGCAAGAAAATGTGATCATTACCTATGGAATTTCCCGCCAGCGTGGAGCTTGAATTCACAACCTTGAGATTCAGTGTTCAAGAGTCACAGAAGAGGTCGGCCTGGTCTTCAGTTTGCCAACGATAAGCTCCGGCAGTGCTCCTCTGTAAAGCAGATTGTTCGGATCGGTTATGTGGGACGGCACTTCGATACTAAGATCGTTTGCAGCACACGCATTGTTTCCCCCCTTCACGCAAAAAACATAGACGAAGGAAGCTCTCTTCTCTTGGGCTGCTGACTCCCTGATTTAAAGCGCTCTGGGTGCCAGCTAAGTCTCTAACAAGCACACTATAAAGACAGGAATTACACTTTGCTCACGTCACGCATGGAATGGCGAGGCTACTTGTTCCAATATTATCTAGTCACACCTCATATGGTGCCGATTCCTGGATTTCATTTAAGAAAGAGCACTGCAAACACCGTAAACAGTGCAAAACGTGTGATGAAAGAAGTCTTTTCCCCCCTTTGTCTAAAGCAGAACACAGCGGAGTCATGCCGAGGGTTGTGAGATCAAGATTTCAGTGGAGCACTGTCGTCTACGTCTTTAGCTACATGAGTTGGACATCCTCTTGT
Source organism: Atractosteus spatula (assembly GCF_055471065.1). NCBI lineage: Eukaryota > Metazoa > Chordata > Actinopteri > Semionotiformes > Lepisosteidae > Atractosteus > Atractosteus spatula. The sequence continues at coordinate 55,896 of NW_028296893.1, forward strand.
ACACGGAAAGCAGATTGAGATCCTCTGACATGAAAAGTGCCAGATAAAAGCCATTTCTCATCCTTTCTCTTAGTGGTGGAGCTATCGCATGTAAATGAAGCAACTTGCAAGGCGAGCAGGCTCGGTGCACACCGAACGCAGATGTCTCAGAGCAGTTGAGACGTGTCCAAGTGGCCGTCAAAGGACGGCCCTTTGCCGGCGCCGTGGCTTAGTTGGCTAAAGCGCCTGTCTAGTAAACAGGAGATCCTGGGTCCGATTCCCAGCGGTGCCTTTCTTCCTGTCTTACTGTACAGAATTTATCCTTACGGGCAAATCCCATGCCTTTTAATTGAGGTGAATGCAAGTGTTCGTTTCCTTTCTGGAACAACTTGTTTTGAAAGAAATCTATACAGCTTGCGAAAGATGAAACACAAATCTTGCTTATCAGTGAAGAAGAGGTACTCCCAGCAGGCCAGCTAATACCAGCAGTGTTTTTTTTTCACCCTAACCCAGAGAATGGAGAAAAGCGAGGCGCCTGTGGCTCTGCAGTGTAATCAGTTCGCGAGTTCGGCGTTTAGCTGAAAGAGTGGTAAATGCAGCTCGCCCCAGCCCGTCCTTATTCTTTTAAAGAGGATAAAAAATTAACTTCGCCACCATTACTACCAGCTCTAAAAGACTGCCATGGGCACGGAAAAAAACACACTACAGATGACTTTTCTGGAACCGAAGCAGAGATTCCTTTTCGAACCAACTGATAAAGCTCAGCCAGTGAATACTGTTAACAGAATGTGAAAGCACGATCAACTTTGTAACTGCAACCACAGGAAAAACAGCAAGAAGCAGGCTCCATTCCCCATTTAAATCTGTCGTGCGAGGCATGCTTCTTGAACGCATGAAGTAAATGCCACGATCGCTTTTGAACTTGGACAAAGTACTTCCAAAGGAGCGCTATGCGCAAAGATTTAACAAGCTCAACCCCCGCCAACGATTCGGTGTGAAGAAGCAGAACATTCAATTTTCACAGACAGAAGCGGCACGCCAGCACAGCCAACATTAAAACGGAGGGCACACTACGATTTGCATTGACACAAAAGTGATCTGGGCAGACGTTGTTCCCTGCATAACACAAAAAGTGGCAAAGCGCTTTTGGGGTGAGAGGACGCAAGAACGTTTTTGTTTTGTGCCTTGATGTCAAGCTGAGAAAGTATCTTTAAACACGAGAAAAGCTTAGTTTCTCGAGAGACTGCCAAAAAGCAGTTCCCTCCCTTTCATCTGAAGTCAGCTGAAAGGGGGTCCTGACAGAAGCACCTGGCAGCGGTGGGATTCGAACCCACGCCTCCGAAGAGACTGGAACCTTAATCCAGCGCCTTTGACCGCTCGGCCACGCTACCCGCTGTGCGCTGTCTCTTTGTCTCATTACTTGCTCGGAGGAGGTCGGGTGGGTTTTGCTCTTGTCACCCGACTTAGTGGCGTTATGACCGTGGAACCGACTGCACCTGCTTTTTCTGAGATGCTTCCCCTCTCATGGTGAGATCTCGACTTCTTTAACACCTCTGGATAAAGATCTTCTGTGGAGCAGGTTTCAGACCTCTGCGTACAGCACCCTTGATGTCATTTTATTTTTACAGCAGCCGCATCCGGAAAGTTGAGTCTTTTACGTTTTATTTGAACAACAAAACTACATACAATACAAACAAGAGCACATATAACGTATCAAGAAAATCGTCAGGGGCACATGCTATAATACAATTACACTTTATGAAAAACGATTACACAAGGTAAATAAAGATAAGGTCCGCACAGCTTGTTCTTACATTTCGAAAGAGTCCGTAAATACCCCTTTACGTCTATTTTGAACTGTTCAAACGTAGGGCTCTTCCCAGACCATTTCACTTTATACCACATTCCTAAACAAGGATGCATCTCCTGTTTTAGAACTATTTTGGGTGGTATAGCTTATACAACACAGCTACAGTATTCTAATCGTGGACTGCAGATCTGTGCTATAGTTCAGTCGAATTCGAAGGATCCAGCAATCGTACTGGATTTGACTGCGATTCTGAAATGTCTCTTGCAAAGGTATTCGGGTTTGCTTGAACCTTTAAAAAAAAGTGATCTGAAACTACCCAGCTTACAATCTCTGAGGTAGTTGTCACTAAACTCGGACGTGATGTGCCGTGTGCCTTTACTTTTGTAAAAAACTGGTATTGGGAAAATTAAAGTCGAAACCCAAAACAGTTACATAATTAAGAGTAAATGCCTCCTAATAGCTAGCAAACGCTCCTAGTTAGTAAAGTTTTTTGTGTTCCTGCCTGTCACGCGGGAATCTGGGGTTTGATTACCGACGGGGAGACAGCTAGTTTTTTATGATCAGATTCCAATATTAATGCTGTGTGTGAGAGTTTACGTAACTTTCCTTTTCTCACATTTTCTGACGACTATTCCGAAGGAGCGCCCTGTCAACTCCTAATACTTTTAAAAAAAATCTACCTGCATGTTTGATTATTTTTGTTTTATTTAGAAAAAGTTCAATATTGATCATAACTAAAGAAAATAATGATCAGAAACAAAAACAAAATGTTGAAGATGCGACTCAATCTTGAATCAGAGCTGGGTGACACGGGCTTCTGTTCTGATATGGTTGTACGAGAAACAGGAGGAATCTTTTCTCTCCTATGGAGCATGAGCTGAATCAGGAATGAGACATTTCGTGTGTTTGTGCATATGTCAACGCATGACCTACATCGTAAAACTAAAACTAAATTAAAAACTAACATTAAGTTTTCAGAGACATTCATTTATATACAAACAAGAGATAGACAAAGCAATAATTCTACATTAACTTGTCCTGCACTGATCAGACTAATTGAAATGGTCTGATTCAGAGCCTGTGCAGCTCGTGCTAATACAACATTTTCCTTTGATTTCCTTTGAGTGACGTCAGTGTAAAACAGCTTTCCTTCTTGGGGAACAACGGTTGTGTTCCATATTTCTAATTATTTTGGTTTCAAGATAGCAATTTAGGATGAAACATAAAAGCCAGCTGGATAAAGCCGTTACACGTCATTTACAATGGTCTTTCAACTAATAGCCCGTGCAGGGATCAAACCCTCAGCTGTTGGTACGAGTTGCGTAAGGCTCTGCAACATGCAGATGAGAAACTAACCTCTGCTTCTTCATTATATACACAGTGAGCTATATATGCGGGCTTACTGCCCCCTACGGGCTCTGTATTTGATTGCGGTACAAGACCGGCCGTGGAGAAATGAAGTGAAGAGGGTGTGTTCATTAAAAGGCTCATAGCATCCCTGGATGGTCTCAAACCACCACCCTTTTGGTTAACAACCGAGCCACAAAGACTCATGTACAGCTTAACACTTCTCGGTCTCAGTGTAAGTGATACACTCCGTAAAATTTCTGGAGAATCATTTGTTTTTAAAGGAAAATCGCCAACAGATCAATTGGAGTTTTTTCATTCTATACTGCAATTTCTGAAGGGTACCCTGTGAAAATACGAATTTTGACGAGAAGGGATGGACATATAAGGTCAGTAGGCTTGGGGAATTGGACCTTATGGTGAAGGCTGCGGGCTCGGCATCAGCAGAACCTGATCAATATCGGTTGACTCCAATATACTTTGACAACTTAACTTCTGGATTTAGAGACATTTACCTTAGTGTCGGTATACTAAGATGTTTTGGTAACGAGGAAGGAGGGACAAAGCAAATTGGCAGAATGTGTGCTATTTTGTTGACTACAAGTCCTCACATGCCAGAGGGTCAATATTAAAAAAAACGTAACAGTATAATCTCTTGTACTTCACAATTTAATAGTGTCTGTTACATTGTGTCTCACACCTCAGTGTCAGAATTGTGAGACGAGTTTGTAATCAGGAGGGAGGGCCATAGCAATTCAGCAGAAATTGCATTCACCTTTTCCCAATGCATTCTTACATGCCATTTTCTCACATGCCATGCTCAGAGGGTCATATTTTTAAAATGGTATCATAAAATGTCCTGAAGTTCAGGATTTTGACAGTCTGTTATATTGTGTCTCACACCTTGATGTCAGAAATATGAGACGATTTTAAAATCAGGAGGGAGGGCCCTAGCAATATAGCAAACATTGCATTTACCATTTGACAATGTATTCTCTCATGCCATGTTCAGAGGGTCGTATTTCAAAAACGGTACAGTACAATGTCCTGAAGTTCAGGATTTTGATAGTCTTTTCCATTGTCTCTCACACATCTGTGTCAGAATTTTTAGACATTTTTATAACCAGGAGGTAGGTTCGATCACCCTCTGCTCATCCTCAGTTAACCATATAGTCTCATATGCCATGTTCTAAATGTCCCATTTAAAACTGCTATATTAAAATTTCTTGTAAAATGCAAGAGTTTGAGACTTTTTATGATCAGAAGGCAAGGTCGTGGAAAATATGCAGAAAGTGCCAGTGAATTTACGTTTTGCCTTTGTCTTATTTACTCCTGGTATAACATGCCAGTTTGTTTTATTGTGAGTTGTGTTTCTGAAATGTGTTTCATACAAAAATGCAATTTGGACAGTCTCTACTTACATATTCCCCTTTACTGAGGAAATGTACAGTAATACATCCGGATAAGTATTTTTAAAAATGACTGTAGAGAGCCATCTACAGGCGAAAGACGACATAACATCACAGCAGCAGCATTTAAGATGGAACGAAAAACGCAAAGCAGCAGCTGGCGAATAAGAAGCCAACTTCAGCCTCGTTAATGCAATAGCATTAGGTGAGGTGGAAAAATATTTCTTGCTCTGAATCTTAACATTTTTATAGGAGGTGTTCTAGGACTTCTTGCCTCAGAAAAAAAAACTGCCAGTACATCAGTTATTTCTACTCCATCAATAGCAGCAGTGTTATCAGTACTGAGCCCTAAATGTACTGTAGGTCCTATCATCATATAAAAAGTCGAAAGTATCGACTGCATTCAACTGATAAAATGTATCTTCTATGAGAGTTATATCTTTATCCAAAATACATCAGAAACAAATTTGCACGTTTTTTGGGGGGGATCCTGAAGACTGAGACTCAAATTTTATGCTTTAAATTAAATAAATTGTATTTATTATGAATGTGCCGGAAATTTTTCAGTACTTTAGAGGGTTCTGCCATTTTAGATGTTATGCTGTTCCTGTCTGATTTATCAAATGTGTCATTTAAATCTCCAGTCATTTCTATATCAGTCTGAAGGCCTTGCAGTAAAGATTGCAATTCATCCAAAAATGCCAATTTTCCCACTGGTGATACATACAAGGAAATGAATGTATATTTTCCCCCCAAATCAACAAATTTAAGATCAAATACCTCCCTCATCTGCAGGTGGAGATAATAATGTCAGAATAAATACAGGTTTAAAAGTCAGGAGCATTGATAGTCCTATTTTAAAATGACACTAAAATGCTCACAATATATTAAAAAGCTCTGTAAAATGCAAAAATAATAAAAAAAATATTAAAACAAGGTAAAAAGAAATAATACACAGTTATAAAGCTCAGGAATTATCAATGTGAAGTTACAATGGGTTGATTGTGTTTCATGTGATTTAAAAAATAAAATGTTTGCAAAAAATCCACTTACAATATGCTAAAAATGGCAAGAATACTTAACCTTTTACTACCAGTGACATATTTAGCCAATGTCCACCTGGAATTTCCTCCCCCTTAAACATTTGTTATATCTCTGCAGCAGAACATAGCAGGAGCCTGGTTCAGGTCTTAAATTGAAGCTAACCCCCTTGGCTTTGAGTGTGAATAGTCAAATTTCTTATATTTCTTAATGTGTCCACTCAGCAGACAAACATATGAAAATAAAACAAAAAAAACAGCTGGCGAACATTTTTTTTGGTCTTCAGAGGTCAGAGTTTTCAACTATATGCATGTCAAGGGCCTGGGAATGATTTGAAAACCTTGTTCTAGGTGGCTACTAGCTTGGATAAAAATTTGGGACAAATGGATCAATTAGAAAAAATTCTACATCATGTTTTGTGAAGACTGGACCTGGAATGAAATTTCACGCCTATAATAAAAAATCATAAAAATATTGAAAATAATAAGAATAAAAACCATTGCAATTGCTATAAAAACCTTAAGACACTGCTAGAGAGCCTTTATCTGCTGTTATGCAATGAAAAAAAACCTCAGAGTTGCCTTCTGGTGTGAAAAAAAGGAGCACTGATAAGAAACTGATAAAAAACTGATTGATTATCCCTTCTGAGTCAATGATTGACAGCTAAAAATGCAGCCTGAAGCTTCTAGAGGAAGTCTCACCCCCTAAGGGCTCTGAATGGCTGAAAATACAAAGAATGACAGCGGTTTTTACCAATCAAATCGCCTTATTTCTGGCGCTCGTTCTTCAAACATTTATTACGTAATCAGTAACGTTTACTAGTCTCTAGCTCTTGAGATAAATTAGTCTGGGTTATTTTGGATATATATCATGCTCCAGAATAAGGTAAAAACATGGGATATATATATATATTTGCTGGTTTTTGCTTTTGCGGTTTTGTTGGTAAAAATGTATGATATTGACATGCTGGGCTGGCCAGGTGATCGGGTGTTTTTATTGGGATTCTGCTAGTTCATTAATTTATTGGTTTATTGCATAATAGTGTCATGTCTGTGGAAACAAACTTTATGATTTTGTTGTGGTGATATTTGAGAATACGTGCATGTGAGAAAATTTGTGGAGCGGTTTCAAACAAACGTTGTTTATCTCGCCTTTATCTTAAAAATAATAAGTGTCATCTGGGGAGACAGGAGTGGTCCTCGGTGACCGCGATCCGGACTGTTAACAGGTGTGTAATTTAAAAAAAAACAAGTTAAAAATAAATGCTAAATGGGTTTAACATTTAGGAATGTAATTGGTCAGATGCTTACGATAAGTGATGCTGGTGTTTCGTGTGATTTAGCGAATTCAAAAAAATATTAATTTTAAAAACGGCAAGAGCTCGTATGAAAAAAAAGTTCGTAAGTATTTTTGTTACAACAGCCGCGCCAGAACTATTCAGATACTGTACATCAGAAAAGTACCTGAACTTGACTGGTTTATATTCAGTTATGTGCATTGGGAACGAAAGGGAGACTTAGATGGATTTTATTAGGGTTTTAGGAATCAGAAAATTTATTTTTACACGTTTATGCCTACGAGCAGAAATAACTTCCTGCTTTCAGCGCTTTTTTTGTTTCTGCTTCTTACCTCGAACAGAGAAACCCAGTACTGACTCACAGAAACACCCCGGAGTTTCTGGGATTTAAGAGGGATGTATGCAGCGGTGTTACGAGTCTGGAAGGAGGAGACGCGCATTCCGCACGGGGAGCGTAGAGCAATGAGACGCACCTGCTGCGCGCTGAGTCCTGTCCTATATAACCGCTGAGCACGGACACACAGAGTCTCCAGCCAGTGTTGGAGATTTATGATTTCAATGTTTTTTTTTTCCTTTTGAGCAGAAGCTGGGTTTCTTCCTCTAGTTAAAGTTATTGGAGTTGTGGTTACTGTGCTAGACCGTCGGGAATAGCGCTTTTATTTATTTTTTTGTCAAGCAGTCTGCTGTATACTGTACGTGAAATAAAGATAAGAGTGCTTTCTTGATACTTCACAAGAGTATACATAATCCACGAGCTGTATTAAAAAAAATGAACTGGAAGAAAAGCAATAGGGCTGGAGTTTATAGACTGTGATGCAAATACGAGAGTAGGAGAGGAGGGGACTAGTTCAGGAGCACAACCGGCCCTCTCCTGCCCATTCTCCCACCAGGGTCTGTTGTAAGCCAGTGTGAAATTCAGCTCCTTGCAGTTCAGCTTTCGATCACTCAGCTGCATTGCCCTGGGAATGTGGGGCAAATAAAGGAGATAGCAACCAGACTAGAGGGAGAGTTTTTATTCCTAAGGAATGACTTGTTTTACAACAGCAGACAACTTAAAGAAACAAAAACCTCTGTTTTGCTGCTCCAGGTTGGTTCCACTGGGAACAAGTGTGGCCAGGAGCTCATGAACAGTAATTAGGGGTTGTTTCCACAAGGGGGGCTGGAGTAAGTTAGATGTCAAGGGCAATAAAACTCATTAGACCTAATTGACCAGTTAAAGTGAGTTGTTCTGCTTTCTGCACAGAAACCAGTGCTCTCTTCTCAATGTGTGGGTGAGTCTCTCAGTGATATAACAGCTAGGCAGGACTGCCACTGTGGTCTATTTCATCACCTGTGACCCCATCTTCCAAAGACAACAGTCCAATCTAGCATAGAGTGTCCCGGACTGCTCGGTCAGTGACAGTGAGAGGTTTATCTTGTCTCTTGTTCCGCCAGAATGTAACAAATAGTGACCCCTTAATGGAGGAAACTTCAGCTTTTGTAGGTAATTATACCACTTGACAATGTTACAGGTGATGGGGGGGAACCCCTAGTGATCCCACAGTCTCACATAGACAATGGCCAGTCTACACAAACCTCCAGTCAACACAGCCCTGACCCCTGTTATGTCACCCAGGTCTACACTGTGAGACAATGATTATTTAGGAAAATTGTAAGGAATGCATTCCAAAGCAGTCAATGGAAGTATGGAATTAAAATAGTCAAGTCTTGATAAATAGAGTATATTATCTATTTATTATACCTTTACATTGTGACAAAAACAAATTTCAAGTCCATTATGAGCACACACAGCATATTAAAGATGGGTCTCTGCACTGTAAAGGAATCTCAGTTCACTTATAAAAACTTTAGCTAATAAACCTGAAATGTCATTTCTTTTACTGCTTGTTCTTTAAGGTACTAACTCATTGACATTATGTAGATTAAAATAAGACTATTCACAAAGAAAAAGCATTTATCACAAATGTATCATGCCAAATAAACTCTAGTAATCAAGAGCAATTAAGAAAAGGAAACAAAACCATCTTTTGAGGATGCCAGATAGAAATGTAAACACACACTCACACGTGGGGCCAATCTTACCAGAAATCAATTAACCCACCAATGATCTTGGACTGATGTCTGAAAACCAGAGCAAACAGTACAATATTAAGGTACTAAAGCTATTAGTAGAACAGATCTAGCTTCTCAACATAATACTTATGTCTGAACTTCATTGAATAGTGACACTTCAATCTTTCATATTCAATATTTTTCACAAAATCAACAGCTGAGAACAGACCGCCATATACCTTTATCCAGTGGTTTTCAGAGCAGAGACTTCCGTGTGGGCAAGAGTTCTTTCCCTGAGGTCCACTGCACTTCAGCTAGCCACGTTCTGGCTGGGTCGTGTGTACTCCTGGGAACGTCGCCTGTAATGAATATTGGGGACTTTGTACAAATTAATAATGTGAGCATATAAATATGATTTGTGTTGAAGCCAAACATAGACAATCACTGTTAAAACTTGAATTCAACCTCCAGTGTCTGCTTTTGAAATGCTGATCATCACCCGTCTTCTGGCTTCTAGATGGACGTGTTAATGGATATTTCTTGTCTTCTTTTTTTTTCCCCCATATGCTCTTCTCTGTATCATTAAGTACTTCTGGGTCATTTCATGTACCTTGTGGCATCTTGGCTGATGGTGAATGGCAGGCAGCTGCTCTAAAAATAACATGCCTATTAATATGATGTTGAAGACAAAACCAAAACAAACAACTTTGTTTTGCACTTTACAATTTATCACAAGCTTGTCATATTTACAGTCATCAACTGATTTAGGCTGCTGTTCCTGTGAAAAATGTCCTTTGTTTAAGAAAGATTCAATTTAAAATCTTTAGGTTTTAAATATAAACCACTGGCAATGTGGTAATCACTTTTACAACTTTTAAGAAGTTGCAAGATATCTCTACAACTATGTTGTCCTTAACCTATTCAGAAACTACCACTAATATTGTAAGAAATTGTTCTCTAGACTCTAGATCTTGTGGGCTCTGTTCTCGATGAATTGGAAAGGTGTCGTTCATGAAGTCCAGTACTCTGTCGATCTCTCTCTTACCAAGAGACTACCCATCTAACGCTGCAGGAAACTCCAGTGCCTGGTCTGGGAATGCTGTGCTATTCAGATTCTGTCAATAAATTTCAAGAATGGTTCACCTTTTGGTTTACACTGTGGCATTTCTTTGCAGTAACAATTGAGTGGGATAGTTATCTGCCTTCTATACTCTTCTGAAAATCATGTATCTTTTTAGCAGTCCCATATCCTTTCCTTATATGCTTGCTGATGAGAATGAGAAATGCTATTTTCAAGACATTAACACGAATATAATTTTTACATTAATTCCAAGGTACAAGAAAATGAATATCTTCAAAATATGCACTTTAATAAACTTACTTAGTTTCTTTTTTGGAAATGGTCAGTGAACCAACCACTCCAGAGCTTGTCCTTCAACCTTGAAATTATTTCCTGGAAATGCTGTAATCACAGAGGAGCTCTTCTCCCCTCAACAATGTCCCTTTTTGTCACAGACAGAATTATGACAGGCTGTTCGTTGATTATAAATGACTTTCTTACAGCCCTTACATTGTCTTTTCTCTTTGATGGATTTATCCATCTTCCAATTTGCCTCCTTATCCGGGAGGCAGGCTCAGTGTTTTTCACGAGCATCAATGCACAGTTTTTGTGCAGGTTCATCTGAAAAGAAAAGACATCTCATGTCTCCCTCTGTCATCTGTGAGCTTCAGCAGTTGTCTTTGTGATGACCTTGCCGTTGTAATCACACACCACCTCTCCCTTCTGGAAACACCTGGAAGTCACAAACTTCTTCCCCTTCACAGGATCGTCAGTGATGCTCAGGCCTTCCCAGATTTGATACTTTATCAACTTTTTAATTTGCATGCCATTTGGTGGCAGTCCTGTGTTGGGCTTCCACTCCTCAAGCACTTCAGACACTGTTGATACATTGGCTGACCAGTCCATCTTCTCCGTCTCCTTTCACAGCTGCTGACCTGGGCATTACAGCGCAGTTTAGTGAAGTAAAGATGAAACGGCTGATAAAACACAAATAAAATGCAATTAAGGTACATTCCAGATTTTCTTAAATACCGTACATGATTGGAGCTATGCAGGTGGAGGTCTTTTGTTCGGTATTAACATGGATTTTAATTGGCTTCTATGAAAATTGGCCATGGTGTGAGTGAGTCCTGTGATGGACTGGTGTCACATTATGGGTGATACAGTACTTTGCATCCACTGCTTGCCAGGATGGTTCCAGTTCTACCACAACCCTGAATTGAGTGGATGGGTATATCAATGTAGCCATCAACTTGCATGTTCCTCTTCTTCACTCAATGCAAAGGAAGCCAGCTGTTGTTTGAGGTTTTGTGCTCTTTAACAGGAATTATGACCATTTTTGTGCCCACTTGTTGAAACAACACTTTCTTTGCACCCATTCCTCAACCTGTAATAGCGAGAAAATAAAAATGAATACACCAAACTGTAAAAATCCCATCTATGTAATTTCTTACTTTTGTTGTATGAAAGTATTCTTACTGTCATGTTCTTTACCACCCCTGGGTGCTACAGGTGCTTCAGCTGGAGAAAGGCCTGCAGGTAATACAGTACAAGAAGCTGCTCAGGCAAGGTGATGTCTTGCCCAGTCTGTGCAACACATCTCTCTTTGCAACACTTTGCAACACCTTCCAGCAATCCTTCGTACTTGGTTCTGGACTCTGCAACTGTCTATATCTGTGGGAGAAATTAATACTCATCAACTTTTTTTGTATTCAAATTAAAAGTACAACTGAAAGAAGTTTTAAAATGAAAATGACCTATTTTTAGTAATCTCTTGGCAACATTCTTACTGTTCTTCTTCTGAATATCCTTTAGGATACTTTGGAAGTTGATGATGAGGTTAGCCAGGCTGGGATCCTCTACTTTCACACTGATATCATTTAGGATGTAGCCCGGAAAATGGTTTATGTTCTTAATATAATTAGCAATGATTTGGTGAGACAGTCCAGTGGTCTTCATTTGGTTACAATAATTGTTGTTTTGGATAGGCCCTTTACAAAGTTTAAGGAAGATGCAGATGGATCCATAAAAACAGGAATCTGGAAACATTTTCTACCTCACAAATGTAGAGTCACTATGTTTATGGCTGAGATTTCACATGGGTGAATTTTAAGCTAAGGAGTAAAAACATGTGCTATGGAAATATCACTGCTCAATTTTAAATGCCTTTAAAAATAAATACCTCCTGAGAGCAATCTGCCACTCCAAGATCCTTGGTAAGGTCCTGTTTAAACCCAGCCAGGTGAGGAGCATCCAGGGAGTGCGTTCTGTCCAGTCCAGCCTGGTTCACCGTCTTCCTGAGAGCCTGCTGATGGCTTTTAATAACTGGGGGACAGTACGAATACAAAATACACATTTAAACATTTTTACTTCTAAGACAAACTAGAATACAAGTATAAAACAAAAGATACATTTGGAAAAAATAGAAAGTTCTCCAGAACTCACATCTTCCCCTTCCTCTTCCACTTCAGTCTCTGGCATCTCTTCCTCCTGGACAGCAGCCTCTTGCTCAGGGCATCTGGACCACTGGTATATCATTTTAACATACCCTTACATAAAGGTAAAGGTTAGAAATGAAACAGAAGAACCCTTATAAATTATAAATATCTTACCTTGCTGATGTGTCTTCAGGATTCCACATAAAACAGTCCATGGACTCCGCCAGTCTCACATTCTCACCACACATGAGCCCTATGCTCTTGCAATCCCCGACCTGCCCATTCCTCAGGTGATTCAACAAGTCCTTCCTGGCCTGGAGAAGGAACTTGCTGATCTCCTCTGCTGAGGCTCATTTCATACACACCCTCTTTAGGTGAAGAGGAAACTGGTCAAATGTCTTCAGGCAGGTCTTGCACACCAGAGGAATCCTCATGGGTCTCTTTTGAAAATAAATAACTTTTGTGTAAAGGAACAAGTCAAGACTGTTTCAGTTTCTTAACCGAGCCTTAATTTTCTCTCCAATAGCTTCACCATATTGTTTATTGTATTTTTATCAGAATTATACCTTGCTCTAAAATAATGACTTTATAAAACAACTTAACTCTTACTTGGTCTTGTTCGCAGTCTTTCCAGTAGAAGTCGTTGTAGAATTTAAAAACTGCTGTGATAATTTGATCTGCCTGAGTGTCCTTCCCTAACCCAGTATTGATAGCTTGTGTACTGTAGGGTCCAAAGGTGGTGTTCTGCAATTTCCTCCCATAATGTTTCTTTGATCAGTTGGGAGCAAGTGTGAAAGCTTCCTCCCAGTGGGGAAGCTCAAGATCCTCTAGTTGTATGACAGATTTTGCTCTTCGAGGATCTGCAGTGTGGTGTGAAGCCAATTTTTGGCATTGCTTACCAGCTTCAAATATGTGAGTTTGGGTGGCTTGGCAGGTTTTATGAGTTCCTTGGTCTTCCGTCGTAGGCTGGCGGGTGCTCGGTTCTCCCGTCCAATAAAACTGCTGTGTTTTGTAAATGGTGGACTGTTTGGATCATTTTGTAGATGATCCTGGTTCCTTGTTGGAAGGTATCCTGTCTGTTTGACATGTTTGTTGTGTAGGCAGTGTGGAGGGTGACCGTACGGTTGCGTGCGTTGTCAACTCTGGATTGATCCATACTTACCATTTAAATGCCTAAAGCTTCGTTGACACCATTAGGTTTCCACTGTTAGGCAGCTTTACCTCTGTAGAATCTGTGGCTCCATAGGAAGACAATCTTGCCTTTCTGTGTGTCGCTATGTTTCTGCCTGGGTCTTCTTCAGGCATTGTTCTGGAACACTGTGTCCATGCTGGCCTGTTTTTATCCTGTTTTGTAAGGGGCAGTGTGTTGTAGTTCCTCCTAGGGGGCTAGTTTGTATCCTATGGTCTGTGTTCCTTCTGTATGTTTCTGTACGAGTAGGTGCAGTTTCAGTTGGTGAATGGGTTTCTGCTTTCCCTGGTGGGGATTATGCATGGACCATTAACATCTCAATAGGAAATCAGGGTCTTTTTGTTTTCCTCCCTAGTAGGACTGTGCAAGCTGTGCGAGTTTCCATAGCTGATTGGTTTCAGTTATTCTTCTGTTTGTTGCGTGTTAGTATGGTGAAGAGTTCCAGTCCCTGTAGGGTCTGGCTATTGAGGAGAGGGGAACAAAGCTCCTTCTCCCAGATTTTATCCGAGAGGGGACCATCTGGGACAAGGAGAGCACTCTCCTTCCAACGACTAAAACCCTCCCGGTTTTTCTGATGTTCAGGTCTTGTGTAAAGATAGTATTAAGTCTTTTGATCCACTCCCTTTCCTTTTTCTTTCTTTCTATCTCTGTCCAGTTGGGGTTGCTTTCCAGTCCCGTGGTTCCTGATGTACCTGTGTTGTGTCAGCTGGGTTCGGATGGAGTTACCCGTTCCCCCCACATAGGTCACCCCGCACTTTTTGCACTGGATGCTGTAGATGGCGTTATTGATGTTTTCTGAGAGTGCCCTTTGCAACTGGAAGATTTCTTTAGTTTCTTTGTTTTGGATCATTGTTTTCTGTTATGAAATGTTTGGCTCTTGGTGTATATGATCTGTTTTGTACAGGTTTTAGCTTGCTTTGGACTAATTAATGCTGAAGGTTTTTGTTTTTTTCTGTGTGCAGATATGATTTTGTGCTCCCTCAGTAACGCCCTTTCTCTTGCCATTTTTTATAGCCATGAACACCGAACTGGGCGACCCTAACAGAGCAAATAAATTAGCCTGAGTGATCAGAGGGACGGTGTTACCACAGGTTCTATGTAAAATACGTTGTATTTTGGAATACACACCGCTGAATCCGCCAGGCTTCAGTTTCTGATCTGAAAACATCAGAATCGCAGTAATTTCACTCATGTTCTTTACATGCACATCTATCTCTTTAACAAATTCAAGGACATTAGCATTCAGTTAATTGATTTTCATTTCAAGCTTTGCAGAAAGAAGAGTGTAAAGCACTTTTTGTAAGAATTCTTACGTATACATTCGAAATTTTTCGTTCTTCTCACAATGGCACACCTGTGTCTGTAAAACAGAGTGAAAGCTCTATTCACATTGCGAGTATTTCACAGCCCTGGTTTTACATAGATCTTTTTTCTTTTCTGTAAAAATAAGTATAAATAAGTATAAAATAAGTTTTGCAACGCACCAAAAGTCACGTGTAGTATTTTTCCATCTACCTTTACAAGTAAGGAGCGTACATTCTCATATGGCGAGCGGTCGTCAATTATTTTTCTCAGCAAGTGCTTTATAATCTGCTCAGTATCATCTGTAAAAGTATAGGCACCCAGGCCACTGGCGATGTACAGAACAGCCGATAAAATTCGGGCTAAACTGAGACACTTATAAATTTCTAATGCGGCAAACAACACATCTTTGTACTGTAACATGACCAGGGGAAGGGTCATTCATAACAGGTATTTTCGGAATGACCTACTTAAAATACTAGATATGGACCTTAGCAAAATGGCTGCCAAAAAGAATCAGCTGACCGGTAAATGGAAAGGGTCTACCCTGAGAAACAATGAGACACAGCTGAGCCGCATCAGGAACCGAAATATAAGTGCCCCGGAGGCAGTGAACAGGGCGGAAGCCGATAAGGTGAATGCGGTTTGGAGGAAAAGAGAGGAAAGAGGTGTATGTTAAAGATCGGGCTACAGAATAACGGACTACTGAAAGGAGAAAAGGTTTATGGTTTTTGGATTACGGACACTGGATAAAGATACATCGCGGATTGGCTTTATTACGGACTTTTGGAACTCGGATCGGATCAGGATTAAGGGAACGGATTACGGACTGTATTTGGAAGATAGTTGGAGGAAGAAAAGCCACGAAACTCAGGAAAGAAAAGTGTGGTGTGAGTACTACTTTCATTTACATAAACTTTCCCCCGGAGACACCACAGTACCCATCCGCGCACCCGACAACCAGGCATGTGTGACCCCGTTGACCTGGATGATTAATCAAACAGGCCGCGCATTCATCAACCACAACCCCCTTTAAACAATGGTTGAAGGTGCAACATACCACCCACTTTACAATCTGATCCATAGCATCGGGCTCATTAGAGCCATCGTTAGCTAAACTAGGTTGAACATTATCATTAATCACATTTTGGCGAACACACATGAACAGACACGAAACATTCAAGCTTGATGGTAGTTTGAAGATTGATGCATCGACCTCTTCGTTATTCTATTAAAGGAAAAAAGAAAAGGAAGGCTTAACAAAATAAATAGGCATGCTTTTTACCTAAAATATTTAAATTGTAATGCCTCTTTTGTGTTAGAGTTCTTTGTTTGCTTCGAACTTGCTGTGGTTTAATATTTACCATTTGTAGCAACTCTTCATCAGTCGTTGACGGACCCCCAACACCTGAATCGCCATCAGAGTTCACATGACAGCCACTGTCACACACCACTGAGTGCTGAGTCAGCTTTTGCTAAAAAGAAGACAAAGTGTTGAAAACGAAATACGCTAAACGCAGATTGAAACAACAATTCCACGATCAGAAAAAATATTTTAGCAACCTACTTCTTCAGTTTGCATAGCAGAGGAATCCGATGATTCACTACTCAAAGAAGCCATCTTCGCAGCAGTCAATATCGGGGCCTCACAGCTCAGGTGTCACACTTCAAAACTGGCAAGTCGGCTAATTTAAGCATAAACTCCAAATTTGTAACCATGCTCAAGACATTTTTCAAATGGTTGTGATGTTTTAGAACGCCCCACCATATCCCCCCGCCCCAAAATCACACGTGTTTTATCGAGAGTGAAAAGTAATCACGTTGAATTAAAATATGTAAGCTTATTTCAATGACAAATTCTCAACAACTTTTCAAAAGTTTGAAATGATTTTCCACGTACCGTGAACGTAAAGTCTTTAAACCTTAAAAATATTAACATGCAACCCAAGCCTCAAATGATGTGTGTTTCTCTAGAAAAGAAATTACATTGAATCAAAAAATGTAAAACTTATTTTATCTTTTGAGAAGAGCATTGTAGGGCGGGTCTTTATATTTTAGTGGATAGGTCATAAAAGTGTTAAAATAATTGAATAAGACACATTTAGCAGCGATAACTTATAAGCACGAGCAAAAATTGATCTTATAGATTATAGACGCTTATAGATTTTAACAATATAACAGACTTTACTAAAATGTTTACTTTTAAAATAAATATTACATCACAACATGTCCACACTCAGGCACCTGCCGTTAAAGGTTATGGGATGTAGAGATACAGTATATAAGGTTCATGATAAGAATAAATGGCTGGCGATAAACCTTTCCTCGATCCTTTGCGGACTTGTAAAACTGTTCATGATCAGAATAAAAAACGCTCACGCTATTACACAAGCACCCGTGTCTCGCCAAAGCTGACAAATAAACAGACGGAAAAGCCGCACTGCACGTGTGAACAGGGGAATGAGCGAGCGAGCGGGGATAGGGCGCCTCCTGCGCTTAAAAGCTTACAGCACCTGGTATTCCCAGGCGGTCTCCCATCCAAGTACTAACCAGGCCCATCCCTGTTTAGCTTCCAAAATCAGACAAGATCAGGCGTGCTCAAGGGGGTGTGGCCGTAAGCGAGAGCAGGGCTCACTGGCACCCTTCTTATAGAGAGGACAGCTCCGCCACATCTTTTACGACGCTGCTTTTTTTCCCTTGCGTTTTTCTCTTCTTCCCACGTTCTCTCTCTTCACTGCCTTCGTCCCCGCTCTATTTCACTTCAGCCTTTCACTCTTGCTTCCTTCCAATGAGGACGGAGCTGCGGGAGAAAGGGCGCTATAGAGGATCGCTGTGGAGAGCTGCTGCTGTGCTTTGACATCTGAGCTCTGTGGAAAATGATCTCAATACAATTCTGAAAAAGGCGACTCCCCGAACGCCAGCCGAACAAGTCTCCACAGCCGAAGCGCTGTGTCTCTTTTCAGCTGGCGATAAACCTTTCCTCGATCCTTTGCGGACTTGTAAAACTGTTCATGATCAGAATAAAAAAGGCTCACGCTAATACACAAGCACCCGTGTCTCGCCAAAGCTGACAAATAAACAGACAGAAAAGCCGCACTGCACGTGTGAACAGGGGAATGAGCGAGCGAGCGGGGATAGGGCGCCTCCTGCGCTTAAAAGCTTATAACACCTAGTACTCGCAGGCGGTCTCCCATCCAAGTACTAACCAGGCCCGTCCCTGCTTAGCTTCCGCAATCAAACGAGATCAGGCGTGCTCAAGGGGGTGTGGCCATAAGGGACAGCAGGGCTCACTGGCACCCTTCTATTAGAGAGGACAGCTCCGTCACCTCTTTTACGACGCTGCTTTTTTTCCCTTGCGTTTTTCTCTTCTTCCCACGTTCTCTCTCTTCACTGCCTTCGTCCCCGCTCTATTTCACTTCAGCCTTTCACTTGTAGCGGCAATGGTTGTTAATAAGACAGAATTAAGTGTTGCTGTGCTTTTTCAAATGAGGCCCCATCTCTCTGTTCATCTCTGTGGTGCAGCCACAGAGAAACTATTCATGCAGGCTGATTTAAAGATGTTTTCTTTTGATAAGGGACAGCTCCCAAATGGGGATGCACTTAGCTAAGCCTAGCTATCATGATCAATGGTCATCCATTGGCGCCTATCTTTCTAGGGTGTGCCAGATGGACATCTGGACTGCATTCCTAAGTGTCAGGAGTAAGTGACTCACATCTCACCTTCAACAACCAATCAGGGACTGGTAGGGCCGAGTAACCTACGTGGGACTCTGATGCCCATGGAACTTTCAGCCAATGAACGAGCTGAAGTTCCTCCAGGTAAAAACAGGCAACACAGAGGGCCTGAGAGACTATTTCCTGGACTTTTCTAAAGGGAATTCAAAGGAGAATTCCAGGGCAGGACGGCCCAGGAGCCAAAGGCTCCCAAGGGCAGGACATTCTCGCAGCGCGCCTCCTGACCATCCTAAGAGTCAGCCTGGACAACCACGGAACGACCAGTGTGTCCGAGTGCCAGAACTTTCCTTTGTTCTAAGAGTCTAGAGCGGAGGTTGCCAGAGAGTAACCAGAGGATCCACCTGAGGTAAGCACCAGCAGCAAGCCTTGTGAACAGGTCGGAACTGTGGACAGCTGAATCACTATTCAGAACTAGCGCTTCATCAGGAATGAACCGGTCCTCTTCCTGACTTGCTGGGACCCACAGTCATCTTTTCTCCTGTGCACAAACTTTGCTAGTTAAAGCCAACACTAACTAGCCGGTCAGTGAGCATCTGCAGCACAGCACAGCCTGGCACGGAGCCAAAGAGCCCGCAGGAGATCTGAATCCCCAGAGATTGGATGAGTATTCAACTTCAATGCATTACAGCTCAAGAATTCAATTGTTATCCCAACCAGTTGATATCAATTTTATTCCTAAGAGTTATGTACTTGTTTTGAGTATCTAATGTAGAAGTTGTAACCAAGTTCAATTACGAAACGGTCTAAATGAATGATATACTGAACTTATGTCCTCTTGATATATGTAACTCTTTGTAACTGAATGAATATATATCTTTTGTATTCTGAAAACCGTCACGATAAGATCTGTTAGGTTTACATGCATATTTTATGTATTAATAAATGTATCCTCGTGTATTAGTACCTGTGTGTGTGTGTGTGTGTGTGTGTGTGTTGTTTGAGTTATATCGCATGGTTGGATTCTAAGGCCATTAAAAGAATCCATTTCGTGATTTACGGCTACAATTAATAATTGTCCCCTTAAATGCCCAAATTCTACATTAGTATAGTGGCAAGTATCCCCGCCTGTCACGCGGGAGATTGGGGTTTGATTCCCCACCGGGGAGTAGCTTTTCTTTTACCTCCTTAGAGAAAGGACTGCCTTTCACTTCTCTGTTTTCTTTCACAGCGTCGTGCACCTTTTCATTGCTCTCGCTTTCAGAGCCTCCGCACGGCACACGACTCGACATCAGAAAGCACATTGAAGTGAAAGCAGGAAGCGCTGCGACATGCACTGTGCAGATCCTGCCACACTAAGAGGTGAGTGGGTCTGTTCGATGCACAAAGAACGCTTTGATAAGCGTCAAAGGCAAGTCATTCCGAGTTGGTCGTTTGTG
This sequence comes from Atractosteus spatula, assembly GCF_055471065.1. Taxonomy (NCBI): domain Eukaryota; kingdom Metazoa; phylum Chordata; class Actinopteri; order Semionotiformes; family Lepisosteidae; genus Atractosteus; species Atractosteus spatula. The sequence goes on from NW_028296893.1 coordinate 75,931, forward strand.
TTTTCTGTTCAGACGCGAAATGCTGAAATGATCTCTCGGCTCCTCGGTTGTCATTTCTGCTCCGTAAAGAAATCACAGCACGCGTCGGCTTCCAGCACGGTGGGTCGGGACACGATGCCGGGGGTCGGAGAGAGCGATGTCTTCCTCGTTAGTATAGTGGTGATTATCCCCACCTGTCACGCGGGAGACTGGGGTACATCAGGACGCGCATTGGAGTGAAAGCAGGATGCGCTGCGACATGCACTGTGCAGATCCCGCCACACTAAGAGGTGAGTGGGTCTGTGCGATCACAGCGCTAGGCGAATCCCCAATCCCCTTTTGTGCGTGGCGACAAAAGAAGCCGGTCTGTTTCCGCCCAGTTTCGAACCAGGGACTTTTCGCGTGGGAGGCAAACGTGATAACCACTACACTACGGAAACGGTAGCAAACCCTTCCCAGCGGCCCAGTGCTGAGCTTCGCCAATGCGATTCAGCTGCTTCCAGTGCCTTTATTGGAGTGCGCTGATGGACCGTGCTCTCTCTCCAGAGACCAGCACGCCTGTCATGGACGGAGCAGGAAAAGCGGCGCCACATTCTACAGCCCTCTCCACGCAATCGACGAAATCGGGCTACTGAAGTGGAGAAAATCGCCTCTCCAGAAAGTGCAAATATCATCTTGGAGAGTATAAATCCTATTGCCGAAGGTCAGCCCTGTCTACCAGAGTAACCCTCCCACCTCCTGCAGCGATGATCAGCTCGTCTCACACGCGAGAAGTCTTCGGTTGGAAACAAGCGCCCCCTCTTCTCGCGCGTTTTGCACGTTCGAGTGGTTTTAATGCGGCTCCTTCGTACACGGTGCTGATCTTTTGGAAAGCAGGAGGCAAAACTGACACGTTCCCATACCGGGAGTCAAACCCGGGCCGCCTGGGTGAAAACCAGGAATCCTAACCGCTAGACCATATGGGAGCACACAACCCCGCTGTTCCGGGCATCATGCAAGCAAACTACATAAATATGAGAAAACACGCAAGAGAGTTGTCACTCAGAGTGTCGAAGGGTCGATGTATACTGGGGCTCAGTTGAAATGCAACGTCAGGACTTTTCCGAATTAGGTCACACGAAGAGAGCACAGCCTTTTCCGCCCTACCATGTGTGTATCGGTAACTCGCCGTGATCGTATAGTGGTCAGTACTTTGCGTTGTGGCCGCAACAACCCCGGTTCGAATCCGGGTCACGGCAGAATAGGGGCGTCTGCTTTTACTACTTGCGCGAATGAAGGCAAAAGAAAGCCAATCGATGTGAACGAACGGCGCTTTACAGAGGAGTACTGCCTGACTGGATCGTTGATGAACGACAGAGGCCACTCCGACCTCTTCTCGGTTTTCTTCAACGACTTACTAAGGATCTTCTTCACATTCGCCCATGCAGGGGAAGCCAGTTACACCAAAGCAAACGCAGGAAAGTGCATTTCAAGCAGAGACCAGGAGGGACTTGTTTACACCGAGAGTGGTCGGAGAATGGAACAATGCGCCCAGCCCTGTTGCTGGAGCCGATTCTTGATGAGATCTTGGGCTCACTGGATGCTAATCTTTCTGTTGTTCTTGCAGGTCCTGCGCTGCTTTTGAGCCGACAGAGCTCGTCCTGGTCTGTCGGCACAGCCCAATTGCAAATGATCGGCTCCGCGTACAGAAGGAACGTGCGTTTGGTACAAGAGTGCATGAAGGCACCGGAAATACATTGGGAACAAATGACCGGTCGCTCAAGACCTCTGTGAAGTACAGGAGCGTGCAACAAGAGGCTGTTTTCGCCCGGTCTCGAACCGGGGACCTTTCGCGTGTTAGGCGAACGTGATAGCCGCTACACTACGGAAACCTGCAGGGACCGCTGCTGGTGTCTCGCTTGCGTTTCGGGCTGAGAATGGGAAGCGTCACTTTAGGCAGGGGGCGCTGGAGAGAGGAACAAAGGGCGCGATGAAACAAAATGCCGAAACCCGGGATCGAACCAGGGACCTTTAAATCTTCAGTCTAACGCTCTCACAACTGAGCTATTTCAGCAGTGCACAGAGCCCACAGCCACCTGCTCCAGCCTTCCTGTATTGCGGCATGAGCGCACCAAGAGGAGCGGGAGAGTGTTGCAGGAACGTCACTCAGAAGGAAAGCCACCCAGCTGCGCCCTCTGAGCTCTGTCCAGCGCATCTTCCTCGCATGGACTCCTGCCTGCGACGGGCAGGAAACAATTAGCAAGAACAGAACAGCACCCCATGGGTGTCTCATGACCACACCTTAGGTTGTGACACGTGCAGGTGTGAGGGGTTGCCGGGCTACTCTGGAGCAGAGCTTGGGCGGAGGGGGGGCGGGAAAGCAGACAAAGAGGTGACACCTCAAGGTCTGCACGATCACAGCTCTCCGCCGCCCCAGGCTTCCGCTCGATAAGCTACTGGACACACCCGCCCCTCCTCACACAGACCGTGGAAAAGCCCCCGAATGGGAGGGCTCTCTCTTCCTCCCAGGAGCTCTTGGACACGATGCACAGACAGAGCGCGGGGAGCCGCCGCCTGCAAACACGGCTCCAGGCAGGACTCCACTCCACAGGAGCCGCAGAGCAGAGGAGATGGGGGCAGCTTAGTTCCTGTGCAGAGACCTGAGCTGTTGTTGCTGCGGACGCTGTCTTTTCTGTTCTCGGGGTAGGAGTGAATGTTGAGTTGCCCTTAGAAATGAAGCAGAGCACTTCAACGGCACGGGTGTGTGTGTGTGCGTGCGCCCTGGTGATTCTGGGAGACAGATCGAACCTGGGCTAAAAGAGAGGGGGCTTAGCCCTCTTCCATTTGCTAGTTCAGAGTTGTACAACCCATTCGTATCTGCTAGGCGGCGCAGTCGTCGTGCACAAAGAACGCTTTGAAAAGCGTCAAAAGCAAGTCATTCCGAGTTGGTCGTTTGTGTTTTCCGTTCAGACGCGAAATGCTGAAATGATCTCTCGGCTCCTCGGTTGTCATTTCTGCTCCGTAAAGGAATCACAGCACGCGTCGCCTTCCAGCACGCTGGGTCGGGACACGATGCCGAGGATCGAAGGGTGTGATGTCTTCCTCGTTAGTATAGTGGCAAGTATCCCCGCCTGTCACGCGGGAGACCGGGGTTCGATTCCCCGACGGGGAGTAGAAAGCTTTACTTTTACCTCCTTAGAGAAAGGACTGCCTTTCACTTCTCTGTTTTCTTTCACAGCGTCGTGCACCTTTTCATTGCTCTCGCTTTCAGAGCCTCCGCACGGCACACGACTCGACATCAGAAAGCACATTGAAGTGAAAGCAGGAAGCGCTGCGACATGCACTGTGCAGATCCCGCCACACTAAGAGGTGAGTGGGTCTGTTCGATGCACAAAGAACGCTTTGATAAGCGTCAAAGGCAAGTCATTCCGAGTTGGTCGTTTGAGTTTTCTGTTCAGACGCGAAATGCTGAAATGATCTCTCGGCTCCTCGGTTGTCATTTCTGCTCCGTAAAGAAATCACAGCACGCGTCGGCTTCCAGCACGGTGGGTCGGGACACGATACCGGGGGTCGAAGGGTGTGATGTCTTCCTCGTTAGTATAGTGGCAAGTATCCCCGCCTGTCACGCGGGAGACCGGGGTTCGATTCCCCGACGGGGAGTAAAAAGCTTTTCTTTTACCTCCTTAGAGAAAGGACTGCCTTTCACTTCTCTGTTTTCTTTCACAGCATCGTGCACCTTTTCATTGCTCTCGCTTTCAGAGCCTCCGCACGGCACACGACTCGACATCAGAAAGCACATTGAAGTGAAAGCAGGAAGCGCTGCGACATGCACTGTGCAGATCCCGCCACACTAAGAGGTGAGTGGGTCTGTTCGATGCACAAAGAACGCTTTGATAAGCGTCAAAGGCAAGTCATTCCGAGTTGGTCGTTTGTGTTTTCTGTTCAGACGCGAAATGCTGAAATGATCTCTCGGCTCCTCGGTTGTCATTTCTGCTCCGTAAAGAAATCACAGCACGCGTCGGCTTCCAGCACGGTGGGTCGGGACACGATGCCGGGGGTCGGAGAGAGCGATGTCTTCCTCGTTAGTATAGTGGTGATTATCCCCACCTGTCACGCGGGAGACTGGGGTACATCAGGACGCGCATTGGAGTGAAAGCAGGATGCGCTGCGACATGCACTGTGCAGATCCCGCCACACTAAGAGGTGAGTGGGTCTGTGCGATCACAGCGCTAGGCGAATCCCCAATCCCCTTTTGTGCGTGGCGACAAAAGAAGCCGGTCTGTTTCCGCCCAGTTTCGAACCAGGGACTTTTCGCGTGTGAGACAAACATGATAACCACTACACTACGGAAACGGTAGCAAACCCTTCCCAGCGGCCCAGTGCTGAGCTTCGCCAATGCGATTCAGCTGCTTCCAGTGCCTTTATTGGAGTGCGCTGATGGACCGTGCTCTCTCTCCAGAGACCAGCACGCCTGTCATGGATGGAGCAGGAAAAGCGGCGCCACATTCTACAGCCCTCTCCACGCAATCGACGAAATCGGGCTACTGAAGTGGAGAAAATCGCCTCTCCAGAAAGTGCAAATATCATCTTGGAGAGTATAAATCCTATTGCCGAAGGTCAGCCCTGTCTACCAGAGTAACCCTCCCACCTCCTGCAGCGATGATCAGCTCGTCTCACACGCGAGAAGTCTTCGGTTGGAAACAAGCGCCCCCTCTTCTCGCGCGTTTTGCACGTTCGAGTGGTTTTAATGCGGCTCCTTCGTACACGGTGCTGATCTTTTGGAAAGCAGGAGGCAAAACTGACACGTTCCCATACCGGGAGTCAAACCCGGGCCGCCTGGGTGAAAACCAGGAATCCTAACCACTAGACCATATGGGAGCACACACCCCCGCTGTTCCGGGCATCATGCAAGCAAACTACATAAATATGAGAAAACACGCAAGAGAGTTGTCACTCAGAGTGTCGAAGGGTCGATGTATACTGGGGCTCAGTTGAAATGCAACGTCAGGACTTTTCCGAATTAGGTCACACGAAGAGAGCACAGCCTTTTCCGCCCTACCATGTGTGTATCGGTAACTCGCCGTGATCGTATAGTGGTCAGTACTTTGCGTTGTGGCCGCAACAACCCCGGTTCGAATCCGGGTCACGGCAGAATAGGGGCGTCTGCTTTTACTACTTGCGCGAATGAAGGCAAAAAAAAGCCAATGGATATGAACGAACGGCGCTTTACAGAGGAGTACTGCCTGACTGGATCGTTGATGAACGACAGAGGCCACTCCGACCTCTTCTCGGTTTTCTTCAACGACTTACTAAGGATCTTCTTCACATTCGCCCATGCAGGGGAAGCCAGTTACACCAAAGCAAACGCAGGAAAGTGCATTTCAAGCAGAGACCAGGAGGGACTTGTTTACACCGAGAGTGGTCGGAGAATGGAACAATGCGCCCAGCCCTGTTGCTGGAGCCGATTCTTGATGAGATCTTGGGCTCACTGGATGCTAATCTTTCTGTTGTTCTTGCAGGTCCTGCGCTGCTTTTGAGCCGACAGAGCTCGTCCTGGTCTGTCGGCACAGCCCAATTGCAAATGATCGGCTCCGCGTACAGAAGGAACGTGCGTTTGGTACAAGAGTGCATGAAGGCACCGGAAATACATTGGGAACAAATGACCGGTCGCTCAAGACCTCTGTGAAGTACAGGAGCGTGCAACAAGAGGCTGTTTCCGCCCGGTCTCGGACCGGGGACCTTTCGCGTGTTAGGCGAACGTGAAAGCCGCTACACTACGGAAACCTGCAGGGACCGCTGCTGGTGTCTCGCTTGCGTTTCGGGCTGAGAATGGGAAGCGTCACTTTAGGCAGGGGGCGCTGGAAAGAGGAACAAAGGGCGCGATGAAACAAAATGCCGAAACCCGGGATCGAACCAGGGACCTTTAGATCTTCAGTCTAACGCTCTCCCAACTGAGCTATTTCGGCAGTGCACAGAGCCCACAGCCACCTGCTCCAGTGGCATGAGCGCACCAAGAGGAGCGGGAGAGTGTTGCAGGAACGTCACTCAGAAGGAAAGCCACCCAGCTGCGCCCTCTGAGCTCTGTCCAGCGCATCTTCCTCGCATGGACTCCTGCCTGCGACGGCACGAAACAATTAGCAAGAACAGAACAGCACCCCATGGGTGTCTCATGACCACACCTTAGGTTGTGACACGTGCAGGTGTGAGGGGTTGCCGGGCTACTCTGGAGCAGAGCTTGGGCGGAGGGGGGGCGGGAAAGCAGACAAAGAGGTGACACCTCAAGGTCTGCACGATCACAGCTCTCCGCCGCCCCAGGCTTCCGCTCGATAAGCTACTGTACACACCCGCCCCTCCTCACACAGACCGTGGAAAAGCCCCCGAGTGGGAGGGCTCTCTCTTCCTCCCAGGAGCTCTTGGACACGACGCACAGACAGAGCGCGGGGAGCTGCCGCCTGCAAACACGGCTCCAGGCAGGACTCCACTCCGCAGGAGCCGCAGAGCAGAGGAGATGGGGGCAGCTTAGTTCCTGTGCAGAGACCTGAGCTGTTGTTGCTGCGGACGCTGTCTTTTCTGTTCTCGGGGTAGGAGTGAATGTTGAGTTGCCCTTAGAAATGAAGCAGAGCACTTCAACGGCACGGGTGTGTGTGTGTGCGTGCGCCCTGGTGATTCTGGGAGACAGATCGAACCTGGGCTAAAAGAGAGGGGGCTTAGCCCTCTTCCATTTGCTAGTTCAGAGTTGTACAACCCATTTGTATCTGCTAGGCGGCGCAGTCGTCGTGCACAAAGAACGCTTTGAAAAGCGTCAAAAGCAAGTCATTCTGAGTTGGTCGTTTGTGTTTTCCGTTCAGACGCGAAATGCTGAAATGATCTCTCGGCTCCTCGGTTGTCATTTCTGCTCCGTAAAGAAATCACAGCACGCGTCGCCTTCCAGCACGCTGGGTCGGGACACGATGCCGGGGATCGAAGGGTGTGATGTCTTCCTCGTTAGTATAGTGGCAAGTATCCCCGCCTGTCACGCGGGAGACCGGGGTTCGATTCCCCGACGGGGAGTAGAAAGCTTTTCTTTTACCTCCTTAGAGAAAGGACTGCCTTTCACTTCTCTGTTTTCTTTCACAGCGTCGTGCACCTTTTCATTGCTCTCGCTTTCAGAGCCTCCGCACGGCACACGACTCGACATCAGAAAGCACATTGAAGTGAAAGCAGGAAGCGCTGCGACATGCACTGTGCAGATCCAGCCACACTAAGAGGTGAGTGGGTCTGTTCGATGCACAAAGAACGCTTTGATAAGCGTCAAAGGCAAGTCATTCCGAGTTGGTCGTTTGTGTTTTCTGTTCAGACGCGAAATGCTGAAATGATCTCTCGGCTCCTCGGTTGTCATTTCTGCTCCGTAAAGAAATCACAGCACGCGTCGGCTTCCAGCACGGTGGGTCGGGACACGATGCCGGGGGTCGGAGAGAGCGATGTCTTCCTCGTTAGTATAGTGGTGATTATCCCCACCTGTCACGCGGGAGACTGGGGTACATCAGGACGCGCACTGGAGTGAAAGCAGGATGCGCTGCGACATGCACTGTGCAGATCCCGCCACACTTAGAGGTGAGTGGGTCTGTGCGATCACAGCGCTAGGCGAATCCCCAATCCCCTTTTGTGCGTGGCGACAAAAGAAGCCGGTCTGTTTCCGCCCAGTTTCGAACCAGGGACTTTTCGCGTGTGAGGCAAACGTGATAACCACTACACTACGGAAACGGTAGCAAACCCTTCCCAGCGGCCCAGTGCTGAGCTTCGCCAATGCGATTCAGCTGCTTCCAGTGCCTTTATTGGAGTGCGCTGATGGACCGTGCTCTCTCTCCAGAGACCAGCACGCCTGTCATGGACGGAGCAGGAAAAGCGGCGCCACATTCTACAGCCCTCTCCACGCAATCGACGAAATCGGGCTACTGAAGTGGAGAAAATCGCCTCTCCAGAAAGTGCAAATATCATCTTGGAGAGTATAAATCCTATTGCCGAAGGTCAGCCCTGTCTACCAGAGTAACCCTCCCACCTCCTGCAGCGATGATCAGCTCGTCTCACACGCGAGAAGTCTTCGGTTGGAAACAAGCGCCCCCTCTTCTCGCGCGTTTTGCACGTTCGAGTGGTTTTAATGCGGCTCCTTCGTACACGGTGCTGATCTTTTGGAAAGCAGGAGGCAAAACTGACACGTTCCCATACCAGGAGTCAAACCCGGGCCGCCTGGGTGAAAACCAGGAATCCTAACCGCTAGACCATATGGGAGCACACAACCCCGCTGTTCCGGGCATCATGCAAGCAAACTACATAAATATGAGAAAACACGCAAGAGAGTTGTCACTCAGAGTGTCGAAGGGTCGATGTATACTGGGGCTCAGTTGAAATGCAACGTCAGGACTTTTCCGAATTAGGTCACACGAAGAGAGCACAGCCTTTTCCGCCCTACCATGTGTGTATCGGTAACTCGCCGTGATCGTATAGTGGTCAGTACTTTGCGTTGTGGCCGCAACAACCCCCGTTCAAATCCGGGTCACGGCAGAATAGGGGCGTCTGCTTTTACTACTTGCGCGAATGAAGGCAAAAAAAAGCCAATCGATGTGAACGAACGGCGCTTTACAGAGGAGTACTGCCTGACTGGATCGTTGATGAATGACAGAGGCCACTCCGACCTCTTCTCGGTTTTCTTCAACGACTTACTAAGGATCTTCTTCACATTCGCCCATGCAGGGGAAGCCAGTTACACCAAAGCAAACGCAGGAAAGTGCATTTCAAGCAGAGACCAGGAGGGACTTGTTTACACCGAGAGTGGTCGGAGAATGGAACAATGCGCCCAGCCCTGTTGCTGGAGCCGATTCTTGATGAGATCTTGGGCTCACTGGATGCTAATCTTTCTGTTGTTCTTGCAGGTCCTGCGCTGCTTTTGAGCCGACAGAGCTCGTCCTGGTCTGTCGGCACAGCCCAATTGCAAATGATCAGCTCTGCGTACAGAAGGAACGTGCGTTTGGTACAAGAGTGCATGAAGGCACCGGAAATACATTGGGAACAAATGACCGGTCGCTCAAGACCTCTGTGAAGTACAGGAGCGTGCAACAAGAGGCTGTTTCCGCCCGGTCTCGAACCGGGGACCTTTCGCGTGTTAGGCGAACGTGATAGCCGCTACACTACGGAAACCTGCAGGGACCGCTGCTGGTGTCTCGCTTGCGTTTCGGGCTGAGAAAGGGAAGCGTCACTTTAGGCAGGGGGCGCTGGAGAGAGGAACAAAGGGCGCGATGAAACAAAATGCCGAAACCCGGGATCGAACCAGGGACCTTTAGATCTTCAGTCTAACGCTCTCCCAACTGAGCTATTTCGGCAGTGCACAGAGCCAACAGCCACCTGCTCCAGCCTTCCTGTATTGCGGCATGAGCGCACCAAGAGGAGCTGGAGAGTGTTGCAGGAACGTCACTCAGAAGGAAAGCCACCCAGCTGCGCCCTCTGAGCTCTGTCCAGAGCATCTTCCTCGCATGGACTCCTGCCTGCGACGGGCAGGAAACAATTAGCAAGAACAGAACAGCACCCCATGGGTGTCTCATGACCACACCTTAGGTTGTGACACGTGCAGGTGTGAGGGGTTGCCGGGCTACTCTGGAGCAGAGCTTGGGCGGAGGGGGGGCGGGAAAGCAGACAAAGAGGTGACACCTCAAGGTCTGCACGATCACAGCTCTCCGCCGCCCCAGGCTTCCGCTCGATAAGCTACTGGACACACCCGCCCCTCCTCACACAGACCGTGGAAAAGCCCCCGAGTGGGAGGGCTCTCTCTTCCTCCCAGGAGCTCTTGGACACGACGCACAGACAGAGCGCGGGGAGCCGCCGCCTGCAAACATGGCTCCAGGCAGGACTCCACTCCGCAGGAGCCGCAGAGCAGAGGAGATGGGGGCAGCTTAGTTCCTGTGCAGAGACCTGAGCTGTTGTTGCTGCGGACGCTGTCTTTTCTGTTCTCGGGGTAGGAGTGAATGTTGAGTTGCCCTTAGAAATGAAGCAGAGCACTTCAACGGCACGGGTGTGTGTGTGTGCGTGCGCCCTGGTGATTCTGGGAGACAGATCGAACCTGGGCTAAAAGAGAGGGGGCTTAGCCCTCTTCCATTTGCTAGTTCAGAGTTGTACAACCCATTTGTATCTGCTAGGCGGCGCAGTCGTCGTGCACAAAGAACGCTTTGAAAAGCGTCAAAAGCAAGTCATTCCGAGTTGGTCGTTTGTGTTTTCCGTTCAGACGCGAAATGCTGAAATGATCTCTCGGCTCCTCGGTTGTCATTTCTGCTCCGTAAAGGAATCACAGCACGCGTCGCCTTCCAGCACGCTGGGTCGGGACACGATGCCGGGGATCGAAGGATGTGACGTCTTCCTCGTTAGTATAGTGGCAAGTATCACCGCCTGTCACGCGGGAGACCGGGGTTCGATTCCCCGACGGGGAGTAGAAAGCTCTTCTTTTACCTCCTTAGAGAAAGGACTGCCTTTCACTTCTCTGTTTTCTTTCACAGCGTCGTGCACCTTTTCATTGCTCTCGCTTTCAGAGCCTCCGCACGGCACACGACTCGACATCAGAAAGCACATTGAAGTGAAAGCAGGAAGCGCTGCGACATGCACTGTGCAGATCCCGCCACACTAAGAGGTGAGTGGGTCTGTTCGATGCACAAAGAACGCTTTGATAAGCGTCAAAGGCAAGTCATTCCGAGTTGGTCGTTTGTGTTTTCTGTTCAGACGCGAAATGCTGAAATGATCTCTCGGCTCCTCGGTTGTCATTTCTGCTCCGTAAAGAAATCACAGCACGCGTCGGCTTCCAGCACGGTGGGTCGGGACACGATGCCGGGGGTCGGAGAGAGCGATGTCTTCCTCGTTAGTATAGTGGTGATTATCCCCACCTGTCACGCGGGAGACTGGGGTACATCAGGACGCGCATTGGAGTGAAAGCAGGATGCGCTGCGACATGCACTGTGCAGATCCCGCCACACTAAGAGGTGAGTGGGTCTGTGCGATCACAGCGCTAGGCGAATCCCCAATCCCCTTTTGTGCGTGGCGACAAAAGAAGCCGGTCTGTTTCCGCCCAGTTTCGAACCAGGGACTTTTCGCGTGTGAGGCAAACGTGATAACCACTACACTACGGAAACGGTAGCAAACCCTTCCCAGCGGCCCAGTGCTGAGCTTCGCCAATGCGATTCAGCTGCTTCCAGTGCCTTTATTGGAGTGCGCTGATGGACCGTGCTCTCTCTCCAGAGACCAGCACGCCTGTCATGGACGGAGCAGGAAAAGCGGCGCCACATTCTACAGCCCTCTCCACGCAATCGACGAAATCGGGCTACTGAAGTGGAGAAAATCGCCTCTCCAGAAAGTGCAAATATCATCTTGGAGAGTATAAATCCTATTGCCGAAGGTCAGCCCTGTCTACCAGAGTAACCCTCCCACCTCCTGCAGCGATGATCAGCTCGTCTCACACGCGAGAAGTCTTCGGTTGGAAACAAGCGCCCCCTCTTCTCGCGCGTTTTGCACGTTCGAGTGGTTTTAATGCGGCTCCTTCGTACACGGTGCTGATCTTTTGGAAAGCAGGAGGCAAAACTGACACGTTCACATACCGGGAGTCAAACCCGGGCCGCCTGGGTGAAAACCAGGAATCCTAACCACTAGACCATATGGGAGCACACAACCCCGCTGTTCCGGGCATCATGCAAGCAAACTACATAAATATGAGAAAACACGCAAGAGAGTTGTCACTCAGAGTGTCGAAGGGTCGATGTATACTGGGGCTCAGTTGAAATGCAACGTCAGGACTTTTCCGAATTAGGTCACACGAAGAGAGCACAGCCTTTTCCACCCTACCATGTGTGTATCGGTAACTCGCCGTGATCGTATAGTGGTCAGTACTTTGCGTTGTGGCCGCAACAACCCCGGTTCGAATCCGGGTCACGGCAGAATAGGGGCGTCTGCTTTTACTACTTGCGCGAATGAAGGCAAAAAAAAGCCAATCGATGTGAACGAACGGCGCTTTACAGAGGAGTACTGCCTGACTGGATCGTTGATGAACGACAGAGGCCACTCCGACCTCTTCTCGGTTTTCTTCAACGACTTACTAAGGATCTTCTTCACATTCGCCCATGCAGGGGAAGCCAGTTTCACCAAAGCAAACGCAGGAAAGTGCATTTCAAGCAGAGACCAGGAGGGACTTGTTTACACCGAGAGTGGTCGGAGAATGGAACAATGCGCCCAGCCCTGTTGCTGGAGCCGATTCTTGATGAGATCTTGGGCTCACTGGATGCTAATCTTTCTGTTGTTCTTGCAGGTCCTGCGCTGCTTTTGAGCCGACAGAGCTCGTCCTGGTCTGTCGGCACAGCCCAATTGCAAATGATCGGCTCCGCGTACAGAAGGAACGTGCGTTTGGTACAAGAGTGCATGAAGGCACCGGAAATACATTGGGAACAAATGACCGGTCGCTCAAGACCTCTGTGAAGTACAGGAGCGTGCAACAAGAGGCTGTTTCCGCCCGGTCTCGGACCGGGGACCTTTCGCGTGTTAGGCGAACGTGATAGCCGCTACACTACGGAAACCTGCAGGGACCGCTGCTGGTGTCTCGCTTGCGTTTCGGGCTGAGAATGGGAAGCGTCACTTTAGGCAGGGGGCGCTGGAAAGAGGAACAAAGGGCGCGATGAAACAAAATGCCGAAACCCGGGATCGAACCAGGGACCTTTAGATCTTCAGTCTAACGCTCTCCCAACTGAGCTATTTCGGCAGGGCACAGAGCCCACAGCCACCTGCTCCAGCCTTCCTGTATTGCGGCATGAGCGCACCAAGAGGAGCTGGAGAGTGTTGCAGGAACGTCACTCAGAAGGAAAGCCACCCAGCTGCGCCCTCTGAGCTCTGTCCAGAGCATCTTCCTCGCATGGACTCCTGCCTGCGACGGGCAGGAAACAATTAGCAATAACAGAACAGCACCCCATGGGTGTCTCATGACCACACCTTAGGTTGTGACACGTGCAGGTGTGAGGGGTTGCCGGGCTACTCTGGAGCAGAGCTTCGGCGGAGGGGGGGCGGGAAAGCAGACAAAGAGGTGACACCTCAAGGTCTGCACGATCACAGCTCTCCGCCGCCCCAGGCTTCCGCTCGATAAGCTACTGGACACACCCGCCCCTCCTCACACAGACCGTGGAAAAGCCCCCGAGTGGGAGGGCTCTCTCTTCCTCCCAGGAGCTCTTGGACACGACGCACAGACAGAGCGCAGGGAGCCGCCGCCTGCAAACATGGCTCCAGGCAGGACTCCACTCCGCAGGAGCCGCAGAGCAGAGGAGATGGGGGCAGCTTAGTTCCTGTGCAGAGACCTGAGCTGTTGTTGCTGCGGACGCTGTCTTTTCTGTTCTCGGGGTAGGAGTGAATGTTGAGTTGCCCTTAGAAATGAAGCAGAGCACTTCAACGGCACGGGTGTGTGTGTGTGCGTGCGCCCTGGTGATTCTGGGAGACAGATCGAACCTGGGCTAAAAGAGAGGGGGCTTAGCCCTCTTCCATTTGCTAGTTCAGAGTTGTACAACCCATTTGTATCTGCTAGGCGGCGCAGTCGTCGTGCACAAAGAACGCTTTGAAAAGCGTCAAAAGCAAGTCATTCCGAGTTGGTCGTTTGTGTTTTCCGTTCAGACGCGAAATGCTGAAATGATCTCTCGGCTCCTCGGTTGTCATTTCTGCTCCGTAAAGGAATCACAGCACGCGTCGCCTTCCAGCACGCTGGGTCGGGACACGATGCCGGGGATCGAAGGGTGTGATGTCTTCCTCGTTAGTATAGTGGCAAGTATCCCCGCCTGTCACGCGGGAGACCGGGGTTCGATTCCCCGATGGGGAGTAGAAAGCTTTTCTTTTACCTCCTTAGAGAAAGGACTGCCTTTCACTTCTCTGTTTTCTTTCACAGCGTCGTGCACCTTTTCATTGCTCTCGCTTTCAGAGCCTCCGCACGGCACACGACTCGACATCAGAAAACACATTGAAGTGAAAGCAGAAAGCGCTGCGACATGCACTGTGCAGATCCCGCCACACTAAGAGGTGAGTGGGTCTGTTCGATGCACAAAGAATGCTTTGATAAGCGTCAAAGGCAAGTCATTCCGAGTTGGTCGTTTGTGTTTTCTGTTCAGACGCGAAATGCTGAAATGATCTCTCGGCTCCTCGGTTGTCATTTCTGCTCCGTAAAGAAATCACAGCACGCGTCGGCTTCCAGCACGGTGGGTCGGGACACGATGCCGGGGGTCGGAGAGAGCGATGTCTTCCTCGTTAGTATAGTGGTGATTATCCCCACCTGTCACGCGGGAGACTGGGGTACATCAGGACGCGCATTGGAGTGAAAGCAGGATGCGCTGCGACATGCACTGTGCAGATCCCGCCACACTAAGAGGTGAGTGGGTCTGTGCGATCACAGCGCTAGGCGAATCCCCAATCCCCTTTTGTGCGTGGGGACAAAAGAAGCCGGTCTGTTTCCGTCCAGTTTCGAACCAGGGACTTTTCGCGTGGGAGGCAAACGTGATAACCACTACACTACGGAAACGGTAGCAAACCCTTCCCAGCGGCCCAGTGCTGAGCTTCGCCAATGCGATTCAGCTGCTTCCAGTGCCTTTATTGGAGTGCGCTGATGGACCGTGCTCTCTCTCCAGAGACCAGCACGCCTGTCATGGACGGAGCAGGAAAAGCGGCGCCACATTCTACAGCCCTCTCCACGCAATCGACGAAATCGGGCTACTGAAGTGGAGAAAATCGCCTCTCCAGAAAGTGCAAATATCATCTTGGAGAGTATAAATCCTATTGCCGAAGGTCAGCCCTGTCTACCAGAGTAACCCTCCCACCTCCTGCAGCGATGATCAGCTCGTCTCACACGCGAGAAGTCTTCGGTTGGAAACAAGCGCCCCCTCTTCTCGCGCGTTTTGCACGTTCGAGTGGTTTTAATGCGGCTCCTTCGTACACGGTGCTGATCTTTTGGAAAGCAGGAGGCAAAACTGACACGTTCCCATGCCGGGAGTCAAACCCGGGCCGCCTGGGTGAAAACCAGGAATCCTAACCGCTAGACCATATGGGAGCACACACCCCCGCTGTTCCGGGCATCATGCAAGCAAACTACATAAATATGAGAAAACACG
Organism: Atractosteus spatula; assembly: GCF_055471065.1. Taxonomy (NCBI): domain Eukaryota; kingdom Metazoa; phylum Chordata; class Actinopteri; order Semionotiformes; family Lepisosteidae; genus Atractosteus; species Atractosteus spatula. Next base: position 91,026 of record NW_028296893.1, read on the forward strand.
CAAGAGAGTTGTCACTCAGAGTGTCGAAGGGTCGATGTATACTGGGGCTCAGTTGAAACGCAACGTCAGGACTTTTCCGAATTAGGTCACACGAAGAGAGCACAGCCTTTTCCGCCCTACCATGTGTGTATCGGTAACTCGCCGTGATCGTATAGTGGTCAGTACTTTGCGTTGTGGCCGCAACAACCCCGGTTCGAATCCGGGTCACGGCAGAATAGGGGCGTCTGCTTTTACTACTTGCGCGAATGAAGGCAAAAAAAAGCCAATGGATGTGAACGAACGGCGCTTTACAGAGGAGTACTGCCTGACTGGATCGTTGATGAACGACAGAGGCCACTCCGACCTCTTCTCGGTTTTCTTCAACGACTTACTAAGGATCTTCTTCACATTCGCCCATGCAGGGGAAGCCAGTTACACCAAAGCAAACGCAGGAAAGTGCATTTCAAGCAGAGACCAGGAGGGACTTGTTTACACCGAGAGTGGTCGGAGAATGGAACAATGCGCCCAGCCCTGTTGCTGGAGCCGATTCTTGATGAGATCTTGGGCTCACTGGATGCTAATCTTTCTGTTGTTCTTGCAGGTCCTGCGCTGCTTTTGAGCCGACAGAGCTCGTCCTGGTCTGTCGGCACAGCCCAATTGCAAATGATCAGCTCTGCGTACAGAAGGAACGTGCGTTTGGTACAAGAGTGCATGAAGGCACCGGAAATACATTGGGAACAAATGACCGGTCGCTCAAGACCTCTGTGAAGTACAGGAGCGTGCAACAAGAGGCTGTTTCCGCCCGGTCTCGAACCGGGGACCTTTCGCGTGTTAGGCGAACGTGATAGCCGCTACACTACGGAAACCTGCAGGGACCGCTGCTGGTGTCTCGCTTGCGTTTCGGGCTGAGAAAGGGAAGCGTCACTTTAGGCAGGGGGCGCTGGAGAGAGGAACAAAGGGCGCGATGAAACAAAATGCCGAAACCCGGGATCGAACCAGGGACCTTTAGATCTTCAGTCTAACGCTCTCCCAACTGAGCTATTTCGGCAGTGCACAGAGCCAACAGCCACCTGCTCCAGCCTTCCTGTATTGCGGCATGAGCGCACCAAGAGGAGCTGGAGAGTGTTGCAGGAACGTCACTCAGAAGGAAAGCCACCCAGCTGCGCCCTCTGAGCTCTGTCCAGAGCATCTTCCTCGCATGGACTCCTGCCTGCGACGGGCAGGAAACAATTAGCAAGAACAGAACAGCACCCCATGGGTGTCTCATGACCACACCTTAGGTTGTGACACGTGCAGGTGTGAGGGGTTGCCGGGCTACTCTGGAGCAGAGCTTGGGCGGAGGGGGGGCGGGAAAGCAGACAAAGAGGTGACACCTCAAGGTCTGCACGATCACAGCTCTCCGCCGCCCCAGGCTTCCGCTCGATAAGCTACTGGACACACCCGCCCCTCCTCACACAGACCGTGGAAAAGCCCCCGAGTGGGAGGGCTCTCTCTTCCTCCCAGGAGCTCTTGGACACGACGCACAGACAGAGCGCGGGGAGCCGCCGCCTGCAAACATGGCTCCAGGCAGGACTCCACTCCGCAGGAGCCGCAGAGCAGAGGAGATGGGGGCAGCTTAGTTCCTGTGCAGAGACCTGAGCTGTTGTTGCTGCGGACGCTGTCTTTTCTGTTCTCGGGGTAGGAGTGAATGTTGAGTTGCCCTTAGAAATGAAGCAGAGCACTTCAACGGCACGGGTGTGTGTGTGTGCGTGCGCCCTGGTGATTCTGGGAGACAGATCGAACCTGGGCTAAAAGAGAGGGGGCTTAGCCCTCTTCCATTTGCTAGTTCAGAGTTGTACAACCCATTTGTATCTGCTAGGCGGCGCAGTCGTCGTGCACAAAGAACGCTTTGAAAAGCGTCAAAAGCAAGTCATTCCGAGTTGGTCGTTTGTGTTTTCCGTTCAGACGCGAAATGCTGAAATGATCTCTCGGCTCCTCGGTTGTCATTTCTGCTCCGTAAAGGAATCACAGCACGCGTCGCCTTCCAGCACGCTGGGTCGGGACACGATGCCGGGGATCGAAGGATGTGACGTCTTCCTCGTTAGTATAGTGGCAAGTATCCCCGCCTGTCACGCGGGAGACCGGGGTTCGATTCCCCGACGGGGAGTAGAAAGCTCTTCTTTTACCTCCTTAGAGAAAGGACTGCCTTTCACTTCTCTGTTTTCTTTCACAGCGTCGTGCACCTTTTCATTGCTCTCGCTTTCAGAGCCTCCGCACGGCACACGACTCGACATCAGAAAGCACATTGAAGTGAAAGCAGGAAGCGCTGCGACATGCACTGTGCAGATCCCGCCACACTAAGAGGTGAGTGGGTCTGTTCGATGCACAAAGAACGCTTTGATAAGCGTCAAAGGCAAGTCATTCCGAGTTGGTCGTTTGTGTTTTCTGTTCAGACGCGAAATGCTGAAATGATCTCTCGGCTCCTCGGTTGTCATTTCTGCTCCGTAAAGAAATCACAGCACGCGTCGGCTTCCAGCACGGTGGGTCGGGACACGATGCCGGGGGTCGGAGAGAGCGATGTCTTCCTCGTTAGTATAGTGGTGATTATCCCCACCTGTCACGCGGGAGACTGGGGTACATCAGGACGCGCATTGGAGTGAAAGCAGGATGCGCTGCGACATGCACTGTGCAGATCCCGCCACACTAAGAGGTGAGTGGGTCTGTGCGATCACAGCGCTAGGCGAATCCCCAATCCCCTTTTGTGCGTGGCGACAAAAGAAGCCGGTCTGTTTCCGCCCAGTTTCGAACCAGGGACTTTTCGCGTGTGAGGCAAACGTGATAACCACTACACTACGGAAACGGTAGCAAACCCTTCCCAGCGGCCCAGTGCTGAGCTTCGCCAATGCGATTCAGCTGCTTCCAGTGCCTTTATTGGAGTGCGCTGATGGACCGTGCTCTCTCTCCAGAGACCAGCACGCCTGTCATGGACGGAGCAGGAAAAGCGGCGCCACATTCTACAGCCCTCTCCACGCAATCGACGAAATCGGGCTACTGAAGTGGAGAAAATCGCCTCTCCAGAAAGTGCAAATATCATCTTGGAGAGTATAAATCCTATTGCCGAAGGTCAGCCCTGTCTACCAGAGTAACCCTCCCACCTCCTGCAGCGATGATCAGCTCGTCTCACACGCGAGAAGTCTTCGGTTGGAAACAAGCGCCCCCTCTTCTCGCGCGTTTTGCACGTTCGAGTGGTTTTAATGCGGCTCCTTCGTACACGGTGCTGATCTTTTGGAAAGCAGGAGGCAAAACTGACACGTTCACATACCGGGAGTCAAACCCGGGCCGCCTGGGTGAAAACCAGGAATCCTAACCACTAGACCATATGGGAGCACACAACCCCGCTGTTCCGGGCATCATGCAAGCAAACTACATAAATATGAGAAAACACGCAAGAGAGTTGTCACTCAGAGTGTCGAAGGGTCGATGTATACTGGGGCTCAGTTGAAATGCAACGTCAGGACTTTTCCGAATTAGGTCACACGAAGAGAGCACAGCCTTTTCCACCCTACCATGTGTGTATCGGTAACTCGCCGTGATCGTATAGTGGTCAGTACTTTGCGTTGTGGCCGCAACAACCCCGGTTCGAATCCGGGTCACGGCAGAATAGGGGCGTCTGCTTTTACTACTTGCGCGAATGAAGGCAAAAAAAAGCCAATCGATGTGAACGAACGGCGCTTTACAGAGGAGTACTGCCTGACTGGATCGTTGATGAACGACAGAGGCCACTCCGACCTCTTCTCGGTTTTCTTCAACGACTTACTAAGGATCTTCTTCACATTCGCCCATGCAGGGGAAGCCAGTTTCACCAAAGCAAACGCAGGAAAGTGCATTTCAAGCAGAGACCAGGAGGGACTTGTTTACACCGAGAGTGGTCGGAGAATGGAACAATGCGCCCAGCCCTGTTGCTGGAGCCGATTCTTGATGAGATCTTGGGCTCACTGGATGCTAATCTTTCTGTTGTTCTTGCAGGTCCTGCGCTGCTTTTGAGCCGACAGAGCTCGTCCTGGTCTGTCGGCACAGCCCAATTGCAAATGATCGGCTCCGCGTACAGAAGGAACGTGCGTTTGGTACAAGAGTGCATGAAGGCACCGGAAATACATTGGGAACAAATGACCGGTCGCTCAAGACCTCTGTGAAGTACAGGAGCGTGCAACAAGAGGCTGTTTCCGCCCGGTCTCGGACCGGGGACCTTTCGCGTGTTAGGCGAACGTGATAGCCGCTACACTACGGAAACCTGCAGGGACCGCTGCTGGTGTCTCGCTTGCGTTTCGGGCTGAGAATGGGAAGCGTCACTTTAGGCAGGGGGCGCTGGAAAGAGGAACAAAGGGCGCGATGAAACAAAATGCCGAAACCCGGGATCGAACCAGGGACCTTTAGATCTTCAGTCTAACGCTCTCCCAACTGAGCTATTTCGGCAGGGCACAGAGCCCACAGCCACCTGCTCCAGCCTTCCTGTATTGCGGCATGAGCGCACCAAGAGGAGCTGGAGAGTGTTGCAGGAACGTCACTCAGAAGGAAAGCCACCCAGCTGCGCCCTCTGAGCTCTGTCCAGAGCATCTTCCTCGCATGGACTCCTGCCTGCGACGGGCAGGAAACAATTAGCAATAACAGAACAGCACCCCATGGGTGTCTCATGACCACACCTTAGGTTGTGACACGTGCAGGTGTGAGGGGTTGCCGGGCTACTCTGGAGCAGAGCTTCGGCGGAGGGGGGGCGGGAAAGCAGACAAAGAGGTGACACCTCAAGGTCTGCACGATCACAGCTCTCCGCCGCCCCAGGCTTCCGCTCGATAAGCTACTGGACACACCCGCCCCTCCTCACACAGACCGTGGAAAAGCCCCCGAGTGGGAGGGCTCTCTCTTCCTCCCAGGAGCTCTTGGACACGACGCACAGACAGAGCGCAGGGAGCCGCCGCCTGCAAACATGGCTCCAGGCAGGACTCCACTCCGCAGGAGCCGCAGAGCAGAGGAGATGGGGGCAGCTTAGTTCCTGTGCAGAGACCTGAGCTGTTGTTGCTGCGGACGCTGTCTTTTCTGTTCTCGGGGTAGGAGTGAATGTTGAGTTGCCCTTAGAAATGAAGCAGAGCACTTCAACGGCACGGGTGTGTGTGTGTGCGTGCGCCCTGGTGATTCTGGGAGACAGATCGAACCTGGGCTAAAAGAGAGGGGGCTTAGCCCTCTTCCATTTGCTAGTTCAGAGTTGTACAACCCATTTGTATCTGCTAGGCGGCGCAGTCGTCGTGCACAAAGAACGCTTTGAAAAGCGTCAAAAGCAAGTCATTCCGAGTTGGTCGTTTGTGTTTTCCGTTCAGACGCGAAATGCTGAAATGATCTCTCGGCTCCTCGGTTGTCATTTCTGCTCCGTAAAGGAATCACAGCACGCGTCGCCTTCCAGCACGCTGGGTCGGGACACGATGCCGGGGATCGAAGGGTGTGATGTCTTCCTCGTTAGTATAGTGGCAAGTATCCCCGCCTGTCACGCGGGAGACCGGGGTTCGATTCCCCGATGGGGAGTAGAAAGCTTTTCTTTTACCTCCTTAGAGAAAGGACTGCCTTTCACTTCTCTGTTTTCTTTCACAGCGTCGTGCACCTTTTCATTGCTCTCGCTTTCAGAGCCTCCGCACGGCACACGACTCGACATCAGAAAACACATTGAAGTGAAAGCAGAAAGCGCTGCGACATGCACTGTGCAGATCCCGCCACACTAAGAGGTGAGTGGGTCTGTTCGATGCACAAAGAATGCTTTGATAAGCGTCAAAGGCAAGTCATTCCGAGTTGGTCGTTTGTGTTTTCTGTTCAGACGCGAAATGCTGAAATGATCTCTCGGCTCCTCGGTTGTCATTTCTGCTCCGTAAAGAAATCACAGCACGCGTCGGCTTCCAGCACGGTGGGTCGGGACACGATGCCGGGGGTCGGAGAGAGCGATGTCTTCCTCGTTAGTATAGTGGTGATTATCCCCACCTGTCACGCGGGAGACTGGGGTACATCAGGACGCGCATTGGAGTGAAAGCAGGATGCGCTGCGACATGCACTGTGCAGATCCCGCCACACTAAGAGGTGAGTGGGTCTGTGCGATCACAGCGCTAGGCGAATCCCCAATCCCCTTTTGTGCGTGGGGACAAAAGAAGCCGGTCTGTTTCCGTCCAGTTTCGAACCAGGGACTTTTCGCGTGGGAGGCAAACGTGATAACCACTACACTACGGAAACGGTAGCAAACCCTTCCCAGCGGCCCAGTGCTGAGCTTCGCCAATGCGATTCAGCTGCTTCCAGTGCCTTTATTGGAGTGCGCTGATGGACCGTGCTCTCTCTCCAGAGACCAGCACGCCTGTCATGGACGGAGCAGGAAAAGCGGCGCCACATTCTACAGCCCTCTCCACGCAATCGACGAAATCGGGCTACTGAAGTGGAGAAAATCGCCTCTCCAGAAAGTGCAAATATCATCTTGGAGAGTATAAATCCTATTGCCGAAGGTCAGCCCTGTCTACCAGAGTAACCCTCCCACCTCCTGCAGCGATGATCAGCTCGTCTCACACGCGAGAAGTCTTCGGTTGGAAACAAGCGCCCCCTCTTCTCGCGCGTTTTGCACGTTCGAGTGGTTTTAATGCGGCTCCTTCGTACACGGTGCTGATCTTTTGGAAAGCAGGAGGCAAAACTGACACGTTCCCATGCCGGGAGTCAAACCCGGGCCGCCTGGGTGAAAACCAGGAATCCTAACCGCTAGACCATATGGGAGCACACACCCCCGCTGTTCCGGGCATCATGCAAGCAAACTACATAAATATGAGAAAACACGCAAGAGAGTTGTCACTCAGAGTGTCGAAGGGTCGATGTATACTGGGGCTCAGTTGAAACGCAACGTCAGGACTTTTCCGAATTAGGTCACACGAAGAGAGCACAGCCTTTTCCGCCCTACCATGTGTGTATCGGTAACTCGCCGTGATCGTATAGTGGTCAGTACTTTGCGTTGTGGCCGCAGCAACCCCGGTTCGAATCCGGGTCACGGCAGAATAGGGGCGTCTGCTTTTACTACTTGCGCGAATGAAGGCAAAAAAAAGCCAATGGATGTGAACGAACGGCGCTTTACAGAGGAGTACTGCCTGACTGGATCGTTGATGAACGACAGAGGCCACTCCGACCTCTTCTCGGTTTTCTTCAACGACTTACTAAGGATCTTCTTCACATTCGCCCATGCAGGGGAAGCCAGTTACACCAAAGCAAACGCAGGAAAGTGCATTTCAAGCAGAGACCAGGAGGGACTTGTTTACACCGAGAGTGGTCGGAGAATGGAACAATGCGCCCAGCCCTGTTGCTGGAGCCGATTCTTGATGAGATCTTGGGCTCACTGGATGCTAATCTTTCTGTTGTTCTTGCAGGTCCTGCGCTGCTTTTGAGCCGACAGAGCTCGTCCTGGTCTGTCGGCACAGCCCAATTGCAAATGATCGGCTCCGCGTACAGAAGGAACGTGCGTTTGGTACAAGAGTGCATGAAGGCACCGGAAATACATTGGGAACAAATGACCGGTCGCTCAAGACCTCTGTGAAGTACAGGAGCGTGCAACAAGAGGCTGTTTCCGCCCGGTCTCGAACCGGGGACCTTTCGCGTGTTAGGCGAACGTGATAGCCGCTACACTACGGAAACCTGCAGGGACCGCTGCTGGTGTCTCGCTTGCGTTTCGGGCTGAGAAAGGGAAGCGTCACTTTAGGCAGGGGGCGCTGGAGAGAGGAACAAAGGGCGCGATGAAACAAAATGCCGAAACCCGAGATCGAACCAGGGACCTTTAGATCTTCAGTCTAACGCTCTCCCAACTGAGCTATTTCGGCAGTGCACAGAGCCCACAGCCACCTGCTCCAGCCTTCCTGTATTGCGGCATGAGCGCACCAAGAGGAGCTGGAGAGTGTTGCAGGAACGTCACTCAGAAGGAAAGCCACCCAGCTGCGCCCTCTGAGCTCTGTCCAGAGCATCTTCCTCGCATGGACTCCTGCCTGCGACGGGCAGGAAACAATTAGCAAGAACAGAACAGCACCCCATGGGTGTCTCATGACCACACCTTAGGTTGTGACACGTGCAGGTGTGAGGGGTTGCCGGGCTACTCTGGAGCAGAGCTTGGGCGGAGGGGGGGCGGGAAAGCAGACAAAGAGGTGACACCTCAAGGTCTGCACGATCACAGCTCTCCGCCGCCCCAGGCTTCCGCTCGATAAGCTACTGGACACACCCGCCCCTCCTCACACAGACCGTGGAAAAGCCCCCGAGTGGGAGGGCTCTCTCTTCCTCCCAGGAGCTCTTGGACACGACGCACAGACAGAGCGCGGGGAGCCGCCGCCTGCAAACATGGCTCCAGGCAGGACTCCACTCCGCAGGAGCCGCAGAGCAGAGGAGATGGGGGCAGCTTAGTTCCTGTGCAGAGACCTGAGCTGTTGTTGCTGCGGACGCTGTCTTTTCTATTCTCGGGGTAGGAGTGAATGTTGAGTTGCCCTTAGAAATGAAGCAGAGCACTTCAACGGCACGGGTGTGTGTGTGTGCGTGCGCCCTGGTGATTCTGGGAGACAGATCGAACCTGGGCTAAAAGAGAGGGGGCTTAGCCCTCTTCCATTTGCTAGTTCAGAGTTGTACAACCCATTTGTATCTGCTAGGCGGCGCAGTCGTCGTGCACAAAGAACGCTTTGAAAAGCGTCAAAAGCAAGTCATTCCGAGTTGGTCGTTTGTGTTTTCCGTTCAGACGCGAAATGCTGAAATGATCTCTCGGCTCCTCGGTTGTCATTTCTGCTCCGTAAAGGAATCACAGCACGCGTCGCCTTCCAGCACGCTGGGTCGGGACACGATGCCGGGGATCGAAGGATGTGACGTCTTCCTCGTTAGTATAGTGGCAAGTATCCCCGCCTGTCACGCGGGAGACCGGGGTTCGATTCCCCGACGGGGAGTAGAAAGCTCTTCTTTTACCTCCTTAGAGAAAGGACTGCCTTTCACTTCTCTGTTTTCTTTCACAGCGTCGTGCACCTTTTCATTGCTCTCGCTTTCAGAGCCTCCGCACGGCACACGACTCGACATCAGAAAGCACATTGAAGTGAAAGCAGGAAGCGCTGCGACATGCACTGTGCAGATCCCGCCACACTAAGAGGTGAGTGGGTCTGTTCGATGCACAAAGAACGCTTTGATAAGCGTCAAAGGCAAGTCATTCCGAGTTGGTCGTTTGTGTTTTCTGTTCAGACGCGAAATGCTGAAATGATCTCTCGGCTCCTCGGTTGTCATTTCTGCTCCGTAAAGAAATCACAGCACGCGTCGGCTTCCAGCACGGTGGGTCGGGACACGATGCCGGGGGTCGGAGAGAGCGATGTCTTCCTCGTTAGTATAGTGGTGATTATCCCCACCTGTCACGCGGGAGACTGGGGTACATCAGGACGCGCATTGGAGTGAAAGCAGGATGCGCTGCGACATGCACTGTGCAGATCCCGCCACACTAAGAGGTGAGTGGGTCTGTGCGATCACAGCGCTAGGCGAATCCCCAATCCCCTTTTGTGCGTGGCGACAAAGGAAGCCGGTCTGTTTCCGCCCAGTTTCGAACCAGGGACTTTTCGCGTGGGAGGCAAACGTGATAACCACTACACTACGGAAACGGTAGCAAACCCTTCCCAGCGGCCCAGTGCTGAGCTTCGCCAATGCGATTCAGCTGCTTCCAGTGCCTTTATTGGAGTGCGCTGATGGACCGTGCTCTCTCTCCAGAGACCAGCACGCCTGTCATGGACGGAGCAGGAAAAGCGGCGCCACATTCTACAGCCCTCTCCACGCAATCGACGAAATCGGGCTACTGAAGTGGAGAAAATCGCCTCTCCAGAAAGTGCAAATATCATCTTGGAGAGTATAAATCCTATTGCCGAAGGTCAGCCCTGTCTACCAGAGTAACCCTCCCACCTCCTGCAGCGATGATCAGCTCGTCTCACACGCGAGAAGTCTTCGGTTGGAAACAAGCGCCCCCTCTTCTCGCGCGTTTTGCACGTTCGAGTGGTTTTAATGCGGCTCCTTCGTACACGGTGCTGATCTTTTGGAAAGCAGGAGGCAAAACTGACACGTTCACATACCGGGAGTCAAACCCGGGCCGCCTGGGTGAAAACCAGGAATCCTAACCACTAGACCATATGGGAGCACACAACCCCGCTGTTCCGGGCATCATGCAAGCAAACTACATAAATATGAGAAAACACGCAAGAGAGTTGTCACTCAGAGTGTCGAAGGGTCGATGTATACTGGGGCTCAGTTGAAATGCAACGTCAGGACTTTTCCGAATTAGGTCACACGAAGAGAGCACAGCCTTTTCCACCCTACCATGTGTGTATCGGTAACTCGCCGTGATCGTATAGTGGTCAGTACTTTGCGTTGTGGCCGCAACAACCCCGGTTCGAATCCGGGTCACGGCAGAATAGGGGCGTCTGCTTTTACTACTTGCGCGAATGAAGGCAAAAAAAAGCCAATCGATGTGAACGAACGGCGCTTTACAGAGGAGTACTGCCTGACTGGATCGTTGATGAACGACAGAGGCCACTCCGACCTCTTCTCGGTTTTCTTCAACGACTTACTAAGGATCTTCTTCACATTCGCCCATGCAGGGGAAGCCAGTTTCACCAAAGCAAACGCAGGAAAGTGCATTTCAAGCAGAGACCAGGAGGGACTTGTTTACACCGAGAGTGGTCGGAGAATGGAACAATGCGCCCAGCCCTGTTGCTGGAGCCGATTCTTGATGAGATCTTGGGCTCACTGGATGCTAATCTTTCTGTTGTTCTTGCAGGTCCTGCGCTGCTTTTGAGCCGACAGAGCTCGTCCTGGTCTGTCGGCACAGCCCAATTGCAAATGATCGGCTCCGCGTACAGAAGGAACGTGCGTTTGGTACAAGAGTGCATGAAGGCACCGGAAATACATTGGGAACAAATGACCGGTCGCTCAAGACCTCTGTGAAGTACAGGAGCGTGCAACAAGAGGCTGTTTCCGCCCGGTCTCGGACCGGGGACCTTTCGCGTGTTAGGCGAACGTGATAGCCGCTACACTACGGAAACCTGCAGGGACCGCTGCTGGTGTCTCGCTTGCGTTTCGGGCTGAGAATGGGAAGCGTCACTTTAGGCAGGGGGCGCTGGAAAGAGGAACAAAGGGCGCGATGAAACAAAATGCCGAAACCCGGGATCGAACCAGGGACCTTTAGATCTTCAGTCTAACGCTCTCCCAACTGAGCTATTTCGGCAGGGCACAGAGCCCACAGCCACCTGCTCCAGCCTTCCTGTATTGCGGCATGAGCGCACCAAGAGGAGCTGGAGAGTGTTGCAGGAACGTCACTCAGAAGGAAAGCCACCCAGCTGCGCCCTCTGAGCTCTGTCCAGAGCATCTTCCTCGCATGGACTCCTGCCTGCGACGGGCAGGAAACAATTAGCAATAACAGAACAGCACCCCATGGGTGTCTCATGACCACACCTTAGGTTGTGACACGTGCAGGTGTGAGGGGTTGCCGGGCTACTCTGGAGCAGAGCTTCGGCGGAGGGGGGGCGGGAAAGCAGACAAAGAGGTGACACCTCAAGGTCTGCACGATCACAGCTCTCCGCCGCCCCAGGCTTCCGCTCGATAAGCTACTGGACACACCCGCCCCTCCTCACACAGACCGTGGAAAAGCCCCCGAGTGGGAGGGCTCTCTCTTCCTCCCAGGAGCTCTTGGACACGACGCACAGACAGAGCGCAGGGAGCCGCCGCCTGCAAACATGGCTCCAGGCAGGACTCCACTCCGCAGGAGCCGCAGAGCAGAGGAGATGGGGGCAGCTTAGTTCCTGTGCAGAGACCTGAGCTGTTGTTGCTGCGGACGCTGTCTTTTCTGTTCTCGGGGTAGGAGTGAATGTTGAGTTGCCCTTAGAAATGAAGCAGAGCACTTCAACGGCACGGGTGTGTGTGTGTGCGTGCGCCCTGGTGATTCTGGGAGACAGATCGAACCTGGGCTAAAAGAGAGGGGGCTTAGCCCTCTTCCATTTGCTAGTTCAGAGTTGTACAACCCATTTGTATCTGCTAGGCGGCGCAGTCGTCGTGCACAAAGAACGCTTTGAAAAGCGTCAAAAGCAAGTCATTCCGAGTTGGTCGTTTGTGTTTTCCGTTCAGACGCGAAATGCTGAAATGATCTCTCGGCTCCTCGGTTGTCATTTCTGCTCCGTAAAGGAATCACAGCACGCGTCGCCTTCCAGCACGCTGGGTCGGGACACGATGCCGGGGATCGAAGGGTGTGATGTCTTCCTCGTTAGTATAGTGGCAAGTATCCCCGCCTGTCACGCGGGAGACCGGGGTTCGATTCCCCGATGGGGAGTAGAAAGCTTTTCTTTTACCTCCTTAGAGAAAGGACTGCCTTTCACTTCTCTGTTTTCTTTCACAGCGTCGTGCACCTTTTCATTGCTCTCGCTTTCAGAGCCTCCGCACGGCACACGACTCGACATCAGAAAACACATTGAAGTGAAAGCAGAAAGCGCTGCGACATGCACTGTGCAGATCCCGCCACACTAAGAGGTGAGTGGGTCTGTTCGATGCACAAAGAATGCTTTGATAAGCGTCAAAGGCAAGTCATTCCGAGTTGGTCGTTTGTGTTTTCTGTTCAGACGCGAAATGCTGAAATGATCTCTCGGCTCCTCGGTTGTCATTTCTGCTCCGTAAAGAAATCACAGCACGCGTCGGCTTCCAGCACGGTGGGTCGGGACACGATGCCGGGGGTCGGAGAGAGCGATGTCTTCCTCGTTAGTATAGTGGTGATTATCCCCACCTGTCACGCGGGAGACTGGGGTACATCAGGACGCGCATTGGAGTGAAAGCAGGATGCGCTGCGACATGCACTGTGCAGATCCCGCCACACTAAGAGGTGAGTGGGTCTGTGCGATCACAGCGCTAGGCGAATCCCCAATCCCCTTTTGTGCGTGGGGACAAAAGAAGCCGGTCTGTTTCCGTCCAGTTTCGAACCAGGGACTTTTCGCGTGGGAGGCAAACGTGATAACCACTACACTACGGAAACGGTAGCAAACCCTTCCCAGCGGCCCAGTGCTGAGCTTCGCCAATGCGATTCAGCTGCTTCCAGTGCCTTTATTGGAGTGCGCTGATGGACCGTGCTCTCTCTCCAGAGACCAGCACGCCTGTCATGGACGGAGCAGGAAAAGCGGCGCCACATTCTACAGCCCTCTCCACGCAATCGACGAAATCGGGCTACTGAAGTGGAGAAAATCGCCTCTCCAGAAAGTGCAAATATCATCTTGGAGAGTATAAATCCTATTGCCGAAGGTCAGCCCTGTCTACCAGAGTAACCCTCCCACCTCCTGCAGCGATGATCAGCTCGTCTCACACGCGAGAAGTCTTCGGTTGGAAACAAGCGCCCCCTCTTCTCGCGCGTTTTGCACGTTCGAGTGGTTTTAATGCGGCTCCTTCGTACACGGTGCTGATCTTTTGGAAAGCAGGAGGCAAAACTGACACGTTCCCATGCCGGGAGTCAAACCCGGGCCGCCTGGGTGAAAACCAGGAATCCTAACCGCTAGACCATATGGGAGCACACACCCCCGCTGTTCCGGGCATCATGCAAGCAAACTACATAAATATGAGAAAACACGCAAGAGAGTTGTCACTCAGAGTGTCGAAGGGTCGATGTATACTGGGGCTCAGTTGAAACGCAACGTCAGGACTTTTCCGAATTAGGTCACACGAAGAGAGCACAGCCTTTTCCGCCCTACCATGTGTGTATCGGTAACTCGCCGTGATCGTATAGTGGTCAGTACTTTGCGTTGTGGCCGCAGCAACCCCGGTTCGAATCCGGGTCACGGCAGAATAGGGGCGTCTGCTTTTACTACTTGCGCGAATGAAGGCAAAAAAAAGCCAATGGATGTGAACGAACGGCGCTTTACAGAGGAGTACTGCCTGACTGGATCGTTGATGAACGACAGAGGCCACTCCGACCTCTTCTCGGTTTTCTTCAACGACTTACTAAGGATCTTCTTCACATTCGCCCATGCAGGGGAAGCCAGTTACACCAAAGCAAACGCAGGAAAGTGCATTTCAAGCAGAGACCAGGAGGGACTTGTTTACACCGAGAGTGGTCGGAGAATGGAACAATGCGCCCAGCCCTGTTGCTGGAGCCGATTCTTGATGAGATCTTGGGCTCACTGGATGCTAATCTTCAATTGTTCTTGCAGGTCCTGCGCTGCTTTTGAGCCGACAGAGCTCGTCCTGGTCTGTCGGCACAGCCCAATTGCAAATGATCGGCTCCGCGTACAGAAGGAACGTGCGTTTGGTACAAGAGTGCATGAAGGCACCGGAAATACATTGGGAACAAATGACCGGTCGCTCAAGACCTCTGTGAAGTACAGGAGCGTGCAACAAGAGGCTGTTTCCGCCCGGTCTCGAACCGGGGACCTTTCGCGTGTTAGGCGAACGTGATAGCCGCTACACTACGGAAACCTGCAGGGACCGCTGCTGGTGTCTCGCTTGCGTTTCGGGCTGAGAAAGGGAAGCGTCACTTTAGGCAGGGGGCGCTGGAGAGAGGAACAAAGGGCGCGATGAAACAAAATGCCGAAACCCGAGATCGAACCAGGGACCTTTAGATCTTCAGTCTAACGCTCTCCCAACTGAGCTATTTCGGCAGTGCACAGAGCCCACAGCCACCTGCTCCAGCCTTCCTGTATTGCGGCATGAGCGCACCAAGAGGAGCTGGAGAGTGTTGCAGGAACGTCACTCAGAAGGAAAGCCACCCAGCTGCGCCCTCTGAGCTCTGTCCAGAGCATCTTCCTCGCATGGACTCCTGCCTGCGACGGGCAGGAAACAATTAGCAAGAACAGAACAGCACCCCATGGGTGTCTCATGACCACACCTTAGGTTGTGACACGTGCAGGTGTGAGGGGTTGCCGGGCTACTCTGGAGCAGAGCTTGGGCGGAGGGGGGGCGGGAAAGCAGACAAAGAGGTGACACCTCAAGGTCTGCACGATCACAGCTCTCCGCCGCCCCAGGCTTCCGCTCGATAAGCTACTGGACACACCCGCCCCTCCTCACACAGACCGTGGAAAAGCCCCCGAGTGGGAGGGCTCTCTCTTCCTCCCAGGAGCTCTTGGACACGACGCACAGACAGAGCGCGGGGAGCCGCCGCCTGCAAACATGGCTCCAGGCAGGACTCCACTCCGCAGGAGCCGCAGAGCAGAGGAGATGGGGGCAGCTTAGTTCCTGTGCAGAGACCTGAGCTGTTGTTGCTGCGGACGCTGTCTTTTCTATTCTCGGGGTAGGAGTGAATGTTGAGTTGCCCTTAGAAATGAAGCAGAGCACTTCAACGGCACGGGTGTGTGTGTGTGCGTGCGCCCTGGTGATTCTGGGAGACAGATCGAACCTGGGCTAAAAGAGAGGGGGCTTAGCCCTCTTCCATTTGCTAGTTCAGAGTTGTACAACCCATTTGTATCTGCTAGGCGGCGCAGTCGTCGTGCACAAAGAACGCTTTGAAAAGCGTCAAAAGCAAGTCATTCCGAGTTGGTCGTTTGTGTTTTCCGTTCAGACGCGAAATGCTGAAATGATCTCTCGGCTCCTCGGTTGTCATTTCTGCTCCGTAAAGGAATCACAGCACGCGTCGCCTTCCAGCACGCTGGGTCGGGACACGATGCCGGGGATCGAAGGATGTGACGTCTTCCTCGTTAGTATAGTGGCAAGTATCCCCGCCTGTCACGCGGGAGACCGGGGTTCGATTCCCCGACGGGGAGTAGAAAGCTCTTCTTTTACCTCCTTAGAGAAAGGACTGCCTTTCACTTCTCTGTTTTCTTTCACAGCGTCGTGCACCTTTTCATTGCTCTCGCTTTCAGAGCCTCCGCACGGCACACGACTCGACATCAGAAAGCACATTGAAGTGAAAGCAGGAAGCGCTGCGACATGCGCTGTGCAGATCCAGCCACACTAAGAGGTGAGTGGGTCTGTTCGATGCACAAAGAACGCTTTGATAAGCGTCAAAGGCAAGTCATTCCGAGTTGGTCGTTTGTGTTTTCTGTTCAGACGCGAAATGCTGAAATGATCTCTCGGCTCCTCGGTTGTCATTTCTGCTCCGTAAAGAAATCACAGCACGCGTCGGCTTCCAGCACGGTGGGTCGGGACACGATGCCGGGGGTCGGAGAGAGCGATGTCTTCCTCGTTAGTATAGTGGTGATTATCCCCACCTGTCACGCGGGAGACTGGGGTACATCAGGACGCGCATTGGAGTGAAAGCAGGATGCGCTGCGACATGCACTGTGCAGATCCCGCCACACTTAGAGGTGAGTGGGTCTGTGCGATCACAGCGCTAGGCGAATCCCCAATCCCCTTTTGTGCGTGGCGACAAAAGAAGCCGGTCTGTTTCCGCCCAGTTTCGAACCAGGGACTTTTCGCGTGTGAGGCAAACGTGATAACCACTACACTACGGAAACGGTAGCAAACCCTTCCCAGCGGCCCAGTGCTGAGCTTCGCCAATGCGATTCAGCTGCTTCCAGTGCCTTTATTGGAGTGCGCTGATGGACCGTGCTCTCTCTCCAGAGACCAGCACGCCTGTCATGGACGGAGCAGGAAAAGCGGCGCCACATTCTACAGCCCTCTCCACGCAATCGACGAAATCGGGCTACTGAAGTGGAGAAAATCGCCTCTCCAGAAAGTGCAAATATCATCTTGGAGAGTATAAATCCTATTGCCGAAGGTCAGCCCTGTCTACCAGAGTAACCCTCCCACCTCCTGCAGCGATGATCAGCTCGTCTCTCACGCGAGAAGTCTTCGGTTGGAAACAAGCGCCCCCTCTTCTCGCGCGTTTTGCACGTTCGAGTGGTTTTAATGCGGCTCCTTCGTACACGGT
The DNA here is from genome assembly GCF_055471065.1 of Atractosteus spatula. Classification (NCBI taxonomy): domain Eukaryota; kingdom Metazoa; phylum Chordata; class Actinopteri; order Semionotiformes; family Lepisosteidae; genus Atractosteus; species Atractosteus spatula. The sequence continues at coordinate 107,875 of NW_028296893.1, forward strand.
GCTGATCTTTTGGAAAGCAGGAGGCAAAACTGACACGTTCCCATACCGGGAGTCAAACCCGGGCCGCCTGGGTGAAAACCAGGAATCCTAACCACTAGACCATATGGGAGCACACAACCCCGCTGTTCCGGGCATCATGCAAGCAAACTACATAAATATGAGAAAACACGCAAGAGAGTTGTCACTCAGAGTGTCGAAGGGTCGATGTATACTGGGGCTCAGTTGAAATGCAACGTCAGGACTTTTCCGAATTAGGTCACACGAAGAGAGCACAGCCTTTTCCGCCCTACCATGGGTGTATCGGTAACTCGCCGTGATCGTATAGTGGTCAGTACTTTGCGTTGTGGCCGCAACAACCCCGGTTCGAATCCGGGTCACGGCAGAATAGGGGCGTCTGCTTTTACTACTTGCGCGAATGAAGGCAAAAAAAAGCCAATCGATGTGAACGAACGGCGCTTTACAGAGGAGTACTGCCTGACTGGATCGTTGATGAACGACAGAGGCCACTCCGACCTCTTCTCGGTTTTCTTCAATGACTTACTAAGGATCTTCTTCACATTCGCCCATGCAGGGGAAGCCAGTTACACCAAAGCAAACGCAGGAAAGTGCATTTCAAGCAGAGACCAGGAGGGACTTGTTTACACCGAGAGTGGTCGGAGAATGGAACAATGCGCCCAGCCCTGTTGCTGGAGCCGATTCTTGATGAGATCTTGGGCTCACTGGATGCTAATCTTTCTGTTGTTCTTGCAGGTCCTGCGCTGCTTTTGAGCCGACAGAGCTCGTCCTGGTCTGTCGGCACAGCCCAATTGCAAATGATCGGCTCCGCGTACAGAAGGAACGTGCGTTTGGTACAAGAGTGCATGAAGGCACCGGAAATACATTGGGAACAAATGACCGGTCGCTCAAGACCTCTGTGAAGTACAGGAGCGTGCAACAAGAGGCTGTTTCCGCCCGGTCTCGAACCGGGGACCTTTCGCGTGTTAAGCGAACGTGATAGCCGCTACACTACGGAAACAGTGGGAAAAGGGGTCCCCCGGCAGTTAGTATTCAACTTCACAGCATTAGTGCTCGAGAATTCAATTGTTATCCCAACCAGTTGATATCAATTTAATTCCAAAGGTTATGTACTTGTTTTGAGTATCTAATGTAGAAGTTGTAAACAAGTTCAATTACGATACGGTCTAAATGAATGATATACCGAACTTATGTCCTCTTGATATATGTAACTTTTTGTAACTGAATGAATTTATATCTTTTGTATTCTGATAACCCTTACGATAAGATCTGTTAGGTTTACATGCATATTCTATATAATAATAAATGCATCCTCGTGTATTAGTACCTGTGTGTGCGTTGTTTGAGTTATATCGCATGGTTAGATTCTAAGACCATTAAAATAATCAATTTTGTGATTTACTGCCACAATTAATAATTGTCCCAGTAAATGCCCAAACCCCTACAGAACTGGTGCTTTGTGAGAGCACACTACAACAGTGTGTGATCTCCTGTCCCAGCCTGAGGAGCAGACAGCGAGCCTGTCTCTCAATAATACTAATAATACAGTGTGTGATCTCCTATCCCAGCCTGGGAAACTGTGAGTCAGCCACTCAATAATTATAATACAGTGTGATCTACTGTCCCAGCTTGAGGAACACACAGTGAGCCTGTTTCTCAATAATAATAATACAGTGTGTGACCTCCTGTCCCAGCTTAGGGAACAGTGAACTAGACTCTCAATAATAATAATACAGTGTGATCTCCTGTCCCAGCCTGAGGAACAGTGAGCCTGTCTCTCAATAATAATAATACAGTGTGTGACCTCCTGTTCCAGTTTGGGGAACAGAGAACTAGACTCTCAATGATAATAATACAATGTGATCTACTGTCCCAGCCTGAGGAACAGTGAGTTTATCTGTCAATAATAATAATACAGTGTGATCTCCTGTCCCAGCCTGAGGAACAGTGAGCTAGTCTCTCAATAATAATAATAATACAGTGTGATCTCCTGTCCCAGCCTGAGGAACAGTGAGCCTGTCTCTCAATAATAATAATACAGTGTGTGATCTCCTGTCCCAGCCTGAGGAACAGACAGTGAACCTGTCTCTCAATAATGATAATAATACAGTGTGTGGCCTCCTGTCCCAGCCTGAGGAAGAGACAGTGAGCATGTCTCTCAACAATAATATTAATAAACTGTGTGATCTCCTGTCCCAGTCTGAGGAACAGACAGTGAGCCTGTCTCTCAATAATAATAATACAGAACGTGATCTCCTGTCCCATCATAAGGAATAGACAGTGAACCTGTCTCTCAGTAATAATACAGTGTGTGATCTTCTGTCCCAGTCTAGGGAATTGAAAGTGAGCCTGTCTCTCAGTAATAATAATATAGTGTGTGATCCACTGTCCCAGCCTGAGGAACAGACAGTCAGCCCGTCTCTCAATAATAATAATACAGTGTGTGATATCCTGTCCCAGCCTGAGGAACAGACAGGAGTGAGCCAGTCTCTGAGTAATAATAAAGCAGATTATGATCTGCTGTCCCAGCCTAAGGAACAATCAGGAAAGAGCAGGTCTCTCGATAATAATAATACAGTGTGTGATCTCCTGTCCCAGCCTGAGGAACAGACAGTGAGCCTGTCTCTCAATAATAATAATATAGTGTGTGACCTCCTGTCCCAGCCTGAGAAACAGACAGTGTGCCTATCTCACAATAATAATAATACAGTGTGTGACCTCCTGTCCCAGCCTGGGGAACTGTGTGCCAGACTCTCAATAATAATAATACAGTGTGATCTCATGTCCCAGCCTCAGGTACAGTGAGCCTGTCTCTCAATAATAATAATCCAGTGTGATACTTCCTGTCCCAGCCAGAGGAACAGACAGTGAGCCTGTCTCTCAATAATAATAATACAGTGTGTATTATTGTGTATTATTATTTCTCAGCCTGAAGAACAGTGAGCCTGTCTCTCAATAATAATAATACAGTGTGTCATCTCCTGTCCAAGCCTGAGGAACAGTGAGCTTGTCTCTCAATAATAATAATACAGTGTGATCTCCTGCCCCAGCCTGAAGAACAGTAAACCTGTCTCTCAATAACAATAATCCAGTGTGTGATCTCCAGTCCTGAGGAACAGACAGTGATCCTGTCTCTCAATAATAATAACCTAGTGTGGAATGTCCTGTCCCAGTCTGAGGAACAAACAATGAGCATGTCTCTCAATAATAATAGAATAGTGTGTGATCTCCAGTCCCAGCCAGAGGAACAGACATTGAGCCTGTCTCTCAATTATAATAATACAGTGTGTGACCTCCTATCCCAGCCTGAGGAACAGACAGTGAGCCTGTCTCTCAATAATAATAATACAGTGTGTGACCTCCTCTCCCAGCCTGGTGAACACTGAGCCAGACTCTCAGTCATAATAATACAGTGTGATCTACTGACTCAGCCTGAGGAACAGTGAGCTTGTCTCTCAATAATAATAATACAGTGTGATCTCCTGTCCATGCCTGGAATACAGACAGTAAACCTGTCTCTCAATAATAATAATCCAGTGTGTGACTTCCTGTCCCAGCCTGAGGATCAGACAGTGAGCCTGTCTCTCAATAATAATAATACAGTGTGTCATCTCCTGTTCCAGCCTGAGGAACAGACAGTGAGCCTGTCTCTCAATCATAATAATACAGTGTGTGACCTCCTGTCCCAGCCTGGGGAACAGTGAGCCAGACTCTCAGTCATAATAATACAGTGTGATCTACTGTCCCAGCCTGAGGAACAGTGAGCTTGTCTCTCAATAATAATAATACAGTATGGTCTCCTGTCCCAGCCTGAGGAACAGAAAGTGAGCCTGTCTCTCAATAATAATAATAATACAGTGTGTGACTTCCTGTCCCAGCCTCAGGAACAGCGAGCCTGTTTCTCAATAATAATAATACAGTGTGTCATCTCCTGTCCCAGCCTGAGGAACAGTGAGCTTGTCTCTTAATAATAATAATACAGTGTGATCTCCTGTCTTAGCCTGAGGAACAGACAGTGAACCTGTCTCTCAATAATAATAACCTTGTGTGGAATGTCCTGTCCCAGTCTTAGGAACAAACAGTGAGCATGTCTCTCAATAATAATAATATAGTGTGTGACCTCCTGTCCCAGCCTGAGAAACAGCGAGCCTGTCTCTCAATAATAATAATAGTGTGTCATCTCCTGTCCAAGCCTGAGGAACAGTGAGCCTGACTCTCAATAATAATAATACAGTGTGTGATCTCCTGTCTTAGCCTGAGGAACAGACAGTGAACCTGTCTCTCAATAATAATAACCTTGTGTGGAATGTCCTGTCCCAGTCTGAGGAGCAAACAGTGAGCATGTCTCTCAATAATAATAGAACAGAGTGTGATCTCCAGTCCCAGCAAGAGGAACAGACAGTGAGCCTATATCTCAATAATAATAATACAGTGCGTGATCACCTGTACTAGCCTGAGGAACAGACAGTGAACCTGTCTCTCAATAATAATAATACAGTGTGTGACCTCCTGTCCTAGCCTGAGGAAGAGACAGTGAACCTCTCTGTCAGTAATAATAATACAGTGTGTGATCTCCTGTCCCAGCCCAAAAGAAGAGACAGTGAGCCAATCTCTCAATAATAATAATACAGTGTGTGATCTCCTGTCCCAGCCTGAGGAACAGACAGTGAACCTGTCTCTCAATAATAATAATAATACAGTGTGTGACCTCCTCTCCCAGCTTGAGGAACAGACAGTAAGCCTCTCTCTCATTAATAATAATAAAGTGTGTGACCTCCTGTCCCAGCCTGAGGAACAGCGAGCCTGTCTCTCAATAATAACAATACAGTGTGTCATCTCCTGTCCCAGCCTGAGGAAAGTGAGCTTGTCTCTTAATAATAATAATAATAATACAGTGTGATCTCCTGTCCCAGCCTGAGTAACAGTGAACCTGTCTCTCAATAATAATAATACAGTGTGTGACCTCCATTTCCAGCCTGAGGAAGAGACAGTGAACCTCTCTATCAGTAGTAATAATACAGTGTGTGATCTCCTGTCCCAGCCCTAAAGAAGAGACAGTGAGCCTGTCTCTCAATCATAATAATACAGTGTGTGATCTCCTGTCTCAGCCTGGGGAACAGACAGTAAACCTGTCTCTCAATAATAATAATACAGTGTGTGACCTCCATTTCCAGCCTGAGGAAGAGACAGTGAACCTCTCTATCAGTAGTAATAATACAGTGTGTGATCTCCTGTCCCAGCCCTAAAGAAGAGACAGTGAGCCTGTCTCTCAATCATAATAATACAGTGTGTGATCTCCTGTCTCAGCCTGAGGAACAGACAGTGATCCTGTCTCTCAATAATAATACCCTAGTGTGGAATGTCCTGTCCCAGTCTGAGGATCAAGCAATGAGCATGTCACTCAGTAATAATAGAATAGTGCGTGATCTCCTGCAATATTCTGAGGAACAGACAGTGAGCCTGTCTCTCAATAATAATAATACAGTGTGTGACCTCCTATCCCAGCCTGAGGAACAGACAGTGAGCCTGTCTCTCAATAATAATAATACAGTGTGTGACCTCCTGTCCCAGCCTGGGGAAGAGACAGTGAGCCTGCCACTCAATAATAATATTACAGTGTGTGATCTCCTTTCCCAGCCAGGGATCAGACAGTAAATCTGTCTCATAATAATAGTAATCCACTGTCTTAGCCTGAGGAACAGACAGTGATCCTGTCTCTCAATAATAATAAAAATACAGTGTGTGACGTCCTGTCCCAGCCTGAGGAACAGACAGTGAGCCTGTCTCTCAATAATAATAATAATACAGTGTGTGACCTCCTGTCCCAGCCTGAGGAACAGACAGTGAGCCTGTCTCTCAATAATAATCAGTGTGTGACTTCCTGTCCCAGCCTGAGGAACAGACAGTGAGCCTGTCTCTCAATAATAATAATACAGTGTGTGTCCTCCTGTCCCAGCTTGGGGAACAGTAAGCCAGACTCTCAACAATAATAATACAGTGTGATCTACTGTCCCAGCCTGAGGAACAGTGAGCTTGTCTCTCAATAATAATAATACAGTTTGATCTCCTGTCCCAGCCTGAGGAACAGACAGTGAGCCTCTCTCTCAATAATAATAATAAAGTGTGTGACCTCCTGTCCCAGCCTGAGGAACAGCGAGCCCGTCTCTTAATAATAATAATACAGTGTGATCTCCTGTCCCAGCCTGAGGAACAGTGAGCCCGACTCTCAATAATAATAATACAGTGTGTGATCTCCTGTCTTAGCCTGAGGAACTGACAGTGAACCTGTCTCTCAATAATAATAACCTTGTGTGGAATGTCCTGTCCCAGTCTGAGGAGAAAACAGCGAGCATGTCTCTCAGTAATAATAGAACAGTGTGTGATCTCCAGTCCCCGCAAGAGGAACAGACAGTGAGCCTATATCTCAATAATAATAATACAGTGCGTGACCTCCTGTCCCAGCCTGAGGAAGAGACAGTGAACCTCTCTGTCAGTAATAATAATACAGTGTGTGATCTCCTGTCCCAGCCCAAAAGAAGGGACAGTGAGCCTATCTCTCAATAATAATAATACAGTGTGTGATCTCCTGTCCCAGCCTGAGGAACAGACAGTGAACCTGTCTCTCAATAATAATAATAATACAGTGTGTGACCTCCTGTCCCAGCCTGAGGAACAGACTGTGAGCCTGTCTCTCAATAATAATAATACAGTGTGTGACTTCCTGTCCCAGCATGAGGAACAGACAGTGAGCCTCTCTCTCAATAATAATAATAAGGTGTGTGACCTCCTGTCCCAGCCTGAGGAACAGCGAGCCTGTCTCTCAATAACAATAATACAGTGCGTGATCACCTGTACTAGCCTGAGGAACAGACAGTGAACCTGTCTCTCAATAATAATAATAATACAGTTTGTGACCTCCTGTCCCAGCCCAAAAGAAGAGACAGTGAGCCTATCTCTCAATAATAATAATACAGTGTGTGATCTCCTGTCCCAGCCTGAGGAACAGACAGTGAACCTGTCTCTCAATAATAATAATAATACAGTGTGTGACCTCCTGTCCCAGCCTGAGGAACAGACAGTGAGCCAGTCTCTCAATAATAATAATACAGTGTGTGACTTCCTGTCCCAGCATGAGGAACAGACAGTGAGCCTCTCTCTCAATAATAATAATAAGGTGTGTGACCTCCTGTCCCAGCCTGAGGAACAGCGAGCCTGTCTCTCAATAATAATAATACAGTGTGTCATCACCTGTCCCAGCCTTAGGAACAGTGAGCTTGTCTCTTAATAATAATAATACAGTGTGATCTCTTATCCCAACCTGAGGAACAGTGAGCTTGTCTCTTAATAATAATAATACAGTGTGATCTCTTATCCCAACCTGAGGAACAGTGAGCCTGACTCTCAATAATAATAATACAGTGTGTGATCTCCTGTCTTAGCCTGAGGAACAGACAGTGAACCTGTCTCTCAATAATAATAACCTTGTGTGGAATGTCCTGTCCCAGTCTGAGGAACAAACAGTGAGCATTTCTCTCAATAATAATAGAACTGTGTGATCTTTAGTCCCAGCAAGAGGAACAGACAGTGAGCCTATATCTCAATAACAATAATACAGTGCGTGATCACCTGTACTAGCCTGAGGAACAGACAGTGAGCCTGTCTCTCAATAATAATAATACAGTGTGTGACTTCCTGTCCCAGCATGAGTAACAGACAGTGAACCTCTCTCTCAATAATAATAATAAAGTGTGTTACCTCCTTTCCCAGCCTGAGGAACAGCGAGCCTGTCTCTCAATAATAATAATACAGTGTGTCACCTCCTGTCCCAGCCTGAGGAACAGTGAGCTTGTCTCTTAATAATAATAATACAGTGTGATCTCCTGTCCCAGCCTGAGGAACAGTGAGCCTGACTCTCAATAATAATAATACAGTGTGTGATCTCCTGTCTTAGCCTGAGGAACAGACAGTGAACCTGTCTCTCAATAATAATAACCTTGTGTGGAATGTACTGTCCCAGTCTGAGGAACAAACAGTGAGCATGTCTCTCAATAATAATAGAACAGTGTGTGATCTCCAGTCCCAGCAAGAGGAACAGACAGTGAGCCTATATCTCAATAATAATAATACAGTGCGTGATCACCTGTACTAGCCTGAGGAACAGACAGTGAACCTGTCTCTCAATAATAATAATACAGTGTGATCTCCTGTCCCAGCCTGAGGAACAGGCAGTGAGCCTGTCTCTCAATAATAATAATACAGTTTGTGATCTCCTGTCCCAGCCCAAAGGAAGAAACAGTGAGCCTATCTCTCAATAATATTAATAAACTGTGTGATCTCCTGTCCCAGCCTGAGACACAGACAGTGAGCCTCTCTCTCAATAATAATAATACAGAGTGTGATCTCCTGTCCCAGTCTGGGGAACAGAAAGTGAGCCTGTCTCTCAGTAATAATAATATAGTGTGTGATCCACTGTCCTAGCCTGGGGAACAGACAGTCAGCCCGTCTCTCATTAATAATAATACAGTGTGTGATCTCCTGTCCCAACCTGAGGAACAGATAGGAGTGAGCCGGTTTCTCAATAATAATAAAGCAGATTATGATCTCCTGTCCCAGCCTAAGGAACAGTCAGGAAAGAGCAGGTCTCTCGATAATAATAATACAGTGTGTGATCTCCTGTCCTAGCCTGAGGAACAGACAGTGAGCCTGTCTCTCAATAATAATAATACAGTGTGTGACTTCCTGTCCAAGCCTGAGGAACAGACTGTGAGCCAGTCTCTCAAAATAATAAAAATACAGTGTGTGACCTCCTGTCCCAGCCTGAGGAAGAGACAGTGAGCCTGCCTCTCAATTATAATAATACAGTGTGTGACCTCCTGCCCCAGCCTGGGGAACAGTGAGCCAGACTCTCAATAATAATAATACAGTGTGATCTCCTGTCCCAGCCTGAGGAACAGTGAGTCTGTCTCTCAATAATACAAATACAGTGTGTGATCTTCTGTCCCAGCCTGAGGAACAGACAGTGAGTCTTTCCCTCATTAATAATAATACAGTGTGTGACTTCCTGTCCAAGCCTGAGGAACAGAGAGTGAGCCTTTCCCTCAATAAGAATAATACAGTGTGTGACCTCCTGTCCTAGCCTGAGGAACAGACAGTGAGCCTGTCTCTCAATAATAATAATACAGTGTGTGACCTCCTGTCCCAGCCTGGGGAACAGTGAGCCAGACTCTCAATAATAATAATACAGTGTGATCTCCTGTCGCAGCCTGAGGAACAGTGAGCCTGTCTCTCAATAATAAAAATACAGTTTGTGATCTCCTGTCCCAGCCTGAGGAACAGACAGTGAGCCTGTCTCTCAATAATAATAATACAGTGTGTGATGTCCTGTCCCAGCCCAAAGGAAGAGACAGTAAGCCTATCTCTCAATTATATTAATAAACTGTTTGATCTCCTGTCCTAGCCTGAGATACAGACAGTGAGCCTGTCTCTCAGTAATAATAATAAAGAGTGTGATCCACTGTCCCAGCCTGGGGAACAGACAGTCAGCCCGTCTCTCAATAATAAAAAAACAGTTTGTGATCTCCTGTCCCAGCCTGAGGAACAGACAGTGAGCCTGTCTCTCAATAATAATAATAATAATAATTATAATAATAATAATAGAGTGTGTGACCACCGACAATGGCCACAAAGCCGGGGAATGGCACCTGTAAAGTGTTAATTGGGGCACAGGAACAGCCCGTCTTGTCTCGGGGGCCGGCTTCAAAGACAATACAGCAAACACAACGGGGCAGGGGAAGAAGACGACACGACACATGCAGGTACATTCAGTTCCGGCCGGAACGAGTCATTTGTCAGTGTTTTCAAGTGCTGGGAGCCGAGTAATCCTTCGCTTGTATCGTTTCTCCCCGGTGACTAGATCTCACCCTGCGACTCTCGACTGGGCTCACCCACGGCAGCCCAGCAGGTGTGAGCCTAGCTGGCACCCGGATGGGAGATTCCCCCCAGAAAAGCTCAGGTTGCTGCTGCTCCTGCAAGAGGTGTGACTGGGACCAGTAGGGAGCGCTCACCCTGCGGTCTGTGTGGCTTTCTTATGCCCCAGCATCCTGATGGCAACACTCTGCTGCACAAACAGGCGCCGCTCTTCGGGGGAGGCGTAAAACCGAGGTCCCGACCCTCCTTGGCCATTAAGAAATTCCAAGGCGTCTCTCAAAAAGAGATGCCGGAGGTGTCACTCTGGTGTTAGTGTTCCCCTTTACCAATCAGTCGGGGTCTCCTCCTAATCAGCGTCTCATATGTAACAATCAATGACGAGGCCCTCCTGTCCTGCGATATTGTACTTGTCTCCTGGCCGCTGGCTGGCGCCGTGAGATTTAGTCCTTGCGCAAGAGACCGGGGGCAGAGCGCGAACGCGGTCCCCCGCCCCCCGCAAAGTGTGCGCTCCAGGTTCCCTCTCGGGGCTCTGCAACACAGCGGAAAGGCAGCGAGAAGGAACCTCTTGCTCTGACGCCGCAAGGCCACAAGAGGGCGGAGGCGCCGCGCGCCCGGCCGACGTGTTGGACTGGTGCGCTTTATGTGCTGAAATAAACACGCGACAGCCCAGAAATGTTTTCAGAGTGCTGTGCACTGGAGGTTTTTGTCTTGTGAAGACTTGCCTTGTGCTCCTCCGTGCAGTTTGTTTGTCCTCCTCCAGTGCGAGACAAGCCAACACTAGGGAGCACATTCGCCAACATCCAGGCACGCAATGCGATTTGGAATGAAGCTCCTTTCCAAAGAGTTGCACACGATCGATCCTTCAGTCCTGCTCGGGGAGCACGGAGCCCCAGCCACACACAGCTTCAAGTAGCGAGTCAGGCGCCACTGCTTTCACTTGCGGCCACACCACCCTCAACGCGCCCGATCTCGTCTGATCTCAGAAGCTAAGCAGGGTCGGGTCTCGTTAGTACTTGGATGGGAGACCGCCTGGGAATACCTGGTGCTGCAAGCTTTTGCTCTCTCGGCCAGCAGGGGTCGCCATTGGTGCCGTAGGCTTTGGGAGGAAAACCTGGAGGATGGAAAGGTGATCTATAGCCTCATCTCTAGAGATGTTTTGTTGCTATGGCATGTGTGTGACCCATATAAAAAAAACCCCGTTTGTAAAACGAATATCGAAGCTGCCTCGAAATCTACAAATGAAGATGAGTCGATAAACCACTTGTTTTTCGTACAACTATACATATATTCATTTATTACTGATTTCATTCATTGAGCACGGATACAATAGAGGTACAGCCATTCACTGTTTGACATGTCTGCACTGGTACAGAACCTAGCAATCAGAAAATGGGTGAAACTGTCTTTAGAATTAGCATACAGTACCGAGGTCCCCATGACCAAATAAAGGCTAACCTCGATAATCAGCCTAAATAATGCAGACTACAGCAAAACAACTGACTTTGAAAAGGGAATGAATGTCCGGAACCAGCTTGAAATGCCTCTCCGGACCTCTAACTAAAAGAAACCGAGAACCAGCAGTATCATCGACTCCTTTCGAACTGGGATCCTATCGCAGCCACGCAGTTCGTGGTGTCGTAACTCTTCCATATCTGATATTGGACCAAGCACATCAGATATAATCTTTGATATAATCTTAGTGTCCACATTATTATACATCTCTGTAAAGTTCTTATATACTAAAGCATTATTCATTTGTTTAAAACACTTCTGCAATGACAGTCTCTCCACTCTAACAGAACAAGGCCTTATTATCATCAAGCGCTGTAGGAGCTGCTGTTGTTCCTCCCTGTCCTAACTCTGTGTGTGACTCAGTACTGTTCTCTTCAGGTACATCAGTCTGCTGATCTGCAGGGTCAATCAACTGAGGATCCACATCCTGCTTTTTAAGATTAAATGCATACAGTTGTTTTTTGTGATTTTGTACAGAGTCACAGTCAAGTTCTTTACAACCTTGTCTAATATTGTTAGTATCTAGATTATTAATCTTCTTTGTAAAGTCCTCAGCTACTAAGAGCCCAGGTGTCTCACTCTCCGGCTCTGCCTTCATCATGGGCACAGAGTCCAGATCCTTGACACTCTGTCTGCTGTCTGTGTGCTGCTCACTGAGTGCTTCTTTCTCTTCTGCAGCAGTGAGCTCTGTCTCCTGCATCAGACTGGAGCCCCACTCCCCCTCACTGTGCTGCTGTTCAAGAGGAGCCCTTTCCCCAGCTTCAGGGAGAGCACTGGCCTCTGACCCTGAAAACACAGGAGAAGAGAATAAAACCTTTAATGTGATCTTAGAGGAGAATTCAAAAGGAAATAATATTCATACATAAGAGGCTTAAAAATTTAATTTTGAGATAGCAAGGAAATATCATCAATAACCTTGTCTAAATTAAATTGTCAAAGCTCATTTTTTAAACTAGATATACACCAAGTAGTCAAACACACTTGAGTTGCCTGAACATAGATAACGTGAAAAGGAACTGAAAATAATAAAATAATTTTCATCCTAGTTTCTGTCCGGGTGAGGTTCTGAATCCAACAAAAGGAAATGTTCAGCCACAGTGATCAGAAAAGCATGAACTGCAGATGCAGAACAAGACTTGTTCTCCTACAAATGAAAGGGATTTTATAGCACCTAGATAGACTAGCACAGAGCACTTGTCACCCCAATATTCACAAACTGAGTGGATGCTACAGTTCACTGACACTGCACCGAGACACAGGAGAAAACATGCAAGATGGGGCCGACAGGGAAGGCTGCCGTCCTGCGAGCTCCCATTCGTCCTTGTCTATTTTTTTATTTTTTGTTGTTTTTCGTACTGCTAACTGCACATACTGCTTGCTCAGTGATTAGTTATAACCGACAAACACTTATAAACATAAGATCGAATATTGGCACAGTTAAATCTACACCAATAATTACTGCCGACTATCTGGACTGTGGTGTCTCACCTGTACCTGTACTGGGAAGAAGACGGCATCATAGGAAGAGGGGTAAACGGGCAGGCGTTCTGGTAAGATTGAGGCAACGCAGCAAATCGCTCCCAGCCCCGAGTATACTTCTTGCTAATGTTCAGTCACTGGACAATAAACTGGGTGAACAGAGAGCAAGACTTACTTTCCAACGGGACATCAAGAACAGCAATGTGCTGGCATTAACTGAAACCTGGCTTGACCCGTCTGTTCCGGACTCTGCTATCCTCCCGGGAGGATTTTCTGTTCACCGTCAGGACAGAACAACGGATTCGGGTAAGAGCAAAGGGGGCGGGGTATGCTTCATGGTAAACAATTCCTGGTGTACAGACGTGGAGATTATTTCAACATCTTGCTCTACACATCTTGAACATTTGACAATAAAATGTCGCCCTTTCTATCTCCCGAGGGAGTTCACATCGGTAGTTCTCACAGTGGTGTATATTCCACCACAGGCAAATTACACAAAGGCACTGGATGAACTACACTCTCACCTTAACAGACAGGAGAATACACATCCTGAGGGGGCATTCATCATAGCGGGTGATTTCAACAGTGCGAACTTGAAAAAAACAATGCCTTATCTACATGAATACATCGATTGCCCGACGCACGGAACAAACACGTTGGTCAATGTTTACACTCCCTTCCGGGATGGTTACAAAGCCCTCCCCCCTCCTCCTTTCGGCAAATCTGATCACGCCTCCGTTCTGCTACTTCCCGTTTACAAGCAGAAGCTTAAACAGGAGAGGCCAGCGTTAAGAACCATTCAACGTTGGTCGGATGAATCAGATTTTATACTAAATCACTGTTTTGCTACCACTGACTGGCAGATCTTCCGCGAAGCTGCCGAAAATAATATCAATCTGTATACGGACTATGTTACTGGCTACATCAGCGAATGTATTGAAGACGTGGTTCCCAGGATTACTGTTCGCACATATCCAAATCAGAAACAGTGGATAAATGGTGAGATACGTGCCAAACTGAAAGCTAGGACAGCTGCTTTCAATTCTGGCGATATGGGTAAATACAAAAAATCCAGATACAACCTCAGGAAAGCCATCAAAAGAGCTAAATACAACTACAGAGTAAAACTAGAGTCATATTATCACGGCTGCAACACACGGACAATGTGGAGTGGTATACGCACCATTACAGACTACAAAACGCAACCCAGCTACAGTGGTGTGAAAAAGTGTTTGCCCCCTTCCTGATTTCTTATTTTTTTGCATGTTTGTCACACTGATATGTTTCAGATCATCAAACAAATTGAAATATTAGACAAAGATAACACAAGTAAACACAAAATGCAGTTTTTAAATGAAGGTTTTTATTATTAAGGGGAAAAAAATCCAAACCTACATGGCCCTGTGTGAAAAAAGTGATTGCCCCCCCTGTTAAAACATAAATTAACTGTGGTTTATCACATCTTTGGAAAGCTGAGTTCAATTTCTCTAGCCACACCCAGGCCTGATTACTGCCACACCTGTTCTCAATCAAGAAATCACTTAAATAGGACCTGCCTGACAAAGTGAAGTAGACAAAAGATCCTCAAAAGCTAGACATCATGCTGCGACCCAAAGAAATTCAGGAACGAATGAGAAACAGAGTAATTGAGATTTATCAGTCTGGAAAAAGTTATAAAGCCATTTCAAAAGCTTTGGGACTTCAGCGAACCACAGTGAGAGCCATTATCCACAAAACATGGAACAGTGGTGAAACATTTCAGTGTGACAAACATGCAAAAAAATAAGAAATCAGGAAGGGGGCAAACACTTTTTCACACCACTGTATATCGCACAACAGTCTGCCTCTCTTCCTGATGAGCTAAATTCATTCTATGCTCGGTTTGAGGTCAGCAACGCAGATCCAGTCAGGAAGATTCCAGAAATCCAAAACGGAAACCCACTGATTGTATCCAGAGCGGATGTTTGTAAAGTTTCTTAAAAAGACCAATCCACGCAAGGCTCCTGTCCCTGATGCCATCCCTGGCCGCGTTCTGAAGGCATGTGCAGATCAGCTGGCAGATGTCTTCTCAGACATTTTTAATCTCTCTCTAGCTCAGTCTATAGTTCTTTCCTGCTTTAAGAAAACCACCATTGTCCCTGTTCCTAAAAAATCCAGAGTCAGCTGCCTAAATGACTACCGCCCTGTTGCACTCACATCAGTTATCATGAAGTGCTTCGAGCGGTTGGTCAAAGCATACATCACCTCCTCACTGCCTGACACCCTAGACTCACTGCAATTTGCATACTGCCAGAACAGGTCAACAGAAAATGCTATTGCCACTGCCCTCCATACTGCCCTCTCACACCTGGATAAGAAAGGAACATATGTGAGAATGCTGTTTGTTGATTTCAGCTCAGCATTCAATACCATAGTGCCCTCAAAGCTCGTCATCAAGCTCCAGGACCTGGGACTGAACACCTCCCTCTGTAATTGGATCCTGGACTTCTTGACGGAACGTCCGCAGGTGGTGAAGGTACTCCTTATTTACCCATGATTGTGTCGCCAGGCATAACTCAAACTCCATCATCAAGTTTGCGGACGATACAACAGTCATTGGCCTGATCTCAGATGGTGAGGAGTCTGCATACAGGGAGGAGGTTGAAACCCTGGCAGTATGTTGCCAGGAGAATAACCTCTCTGTGAACATCAGTAAGACTAAGGAGATGATTGTGGACTATAGGAAACATCAGGGAGGAGCCCACACACCTATTTACATCAATGGGACTGCAGTGGAGAGGGTCAGCACCTTTAAGTTCCTGGGAGTTAACATCTCAGAGGATTTAACCTGGACCCACCACACCAACACTGTGGTCAAGACAGCACGGCAGCGCCTGTTCTTTCTCCGCAGGCTAAAGAAGTTCGGCATGCCATCACATATCCAGGCCAACTTCTACAGGTGCACTATTGAGAGCATCCTGACTGGTTGCATCAGTGCCTGGTATGGGAACTGTTCCGCCCAGGATCGCAAAGTATTGCAGTGGGTGGTGAAGTCAGCGCAGCTTATCACCAGCTCTGAGCTACCAAGCATCCCGGAGATCTACTCAGCTAGATGTCTGAAGAAGGCCTGGTCCATTATCAAGGACTCCAGTCATCCAACTCACAAACTATTTTCCCTCCTACCGTCCGGTAAAGTGTACCAAAGCATTCGGTCCAAGTCCAACAGACTACAGAACAGCTTCTACCTCCAGGCAATAAGACTGATAAATAGCCAACCTGTAGCTGGCTATTTTCCTGGCTAGCACTCCTCTCCATCTGGCAGCAGCCTTCCTTCCCTCACCATAAAAAAGGCCCTCGTCCTCACCTTCACCTCCTCCCACCACTTTCCTACTGACCTGTACAGACACTGCAAGGACAGCCACTGTGATAGTTTCTCCTTGTAGTGGGATACTACCCCCTCGTTCTCTAGCAGCTTTGTGTTGAGTTTCCAGAGGCCTGGGCCAAAGACAGTCCCACCCTGGAGTTCCACTCTACACCCTAAAGCCTGATGATCTGAGAAGAAGACAGGCTGAAGAGTGACCCCAACAACTTTCACTCTCTCTGAGACAAAGCAATAGTCAATTCTAGGGCTGCTATTCCTCCCTGACCATGTATATCCTGCTGTTGTGGGATATATACATCTATATGTGTCTGAGAGTTTAAAGTCTTGAACTAAGTTTTGCAGGGCCAGTGAGCTGGAATCCAATTTTATCGGAGAGCTAGACTGCCTGTCTGTGTGCTCTAAGATACAATTAAAATCCCCTCCCACTATCACATCTGTGCTACATAACAATAGGGGAAAGAGTGCCTTGAGTAGCTCCACCCTTCCTCCCACGTCAGTAGGACAATACACATTGATTAGACGCAGGTTAACGGTCCCCCATTCGACAGCCACACAAAGCAACCTGCCATCTATGACCCTCTGAATACTTTTCAATATGAATGCCCATCCTTTGAAAAGAATGGCCACGCCAGAGGCTCTGTTGTTATTGTCCCCTGACCAAACAGAAGGCCCTTTATCCCACCTATCTTCAAAGCTTTTATACCTCTCTTGATAGGCTAAAGGACACACCTGCAACATCAACACATCTCCCTCTCTCTGCTGGAGGTAATCAAAGACAGACTGGCATTTAACTCTGTCATTGATACCTCTGGTGTTAAGAGAAATTATGTTTAGAGCCGTATTACGTAAGAAAGTGGAACCAGTCTTTACAAAACACATTTCTCTTCTGTCTCACCTGTTACCTTCTTCTTTTTCTTTTTCTTCTTACCAATTTCCTGCCAGCCATCCTCTGAATGAGCCTTCATCAGGGTGGCAGCAGTAAAAGCGTTCACGGAGTCCATTTCATGGAAGGGGGTAGAGGGAGGGGTGGAGGGGTTCCAGCTGTTCCCATCACCATGCTCTCCTTCCTCCTCGCTCGGGGAGAAAACAGAGTCATTTTTCCTTTTCCTCACGTCCAGCTCCTGGGAGCACTGAGGGGAAAGGGGTGCAGCCGATGCACCAGTCTCCTCTTCCCCCTCACCCACCAGCTGCTGCAGATCCTCCGTGATGGACTGGATGGAGGAGAGGAGGGCATCTGTAGCACTTGCAGAGTCTGAGAAAAGCAGCTCCGCTGAATCCTGGGTATCCTCGCTGGACCCGCTCCACCAGGGGGCCCCACACTGGCCCTCTTTCTGAGGAGCAGGAGTGGGGGAGGGGTCCTCGCTGTTCTCGGGGGTTTTCAAACCCTCGTGCTTGTCTGGTGCAGTCTGCGGTTGTGGGGGCGTAGTGGATCTCTCTTCCACTGGCCCCGGAGCCACAGCAGGACTGATCCTGGCTGGAGGCTGAGAGTCTTTGTCCAACAAGGGTTCTTTGTTTGACTTGTTGTTTGCTTTGGCTTTTCGGGCCGGTTTGGCTGAAACAAGCACTGCCTCATCCTTTCTCATTTTGAGTTTATTGGCGTAGGCGTGAGGGCAGTTCTTAAAAACGTGTCCTTCCGAGCCACATAAATTGCACTTTGGCAGCATTGAACAGTCAGAGGCTAAATGTCCCTGTTTGCCACAGGTCTTGCAGAATTTCACAGTGCAGGACGATGCCAGGTGTCCCACTGCACCACAGCGCCGACACACCTTTCGTTGTCCCACATAAAAAACATAGCCATTGCAGGCGCCCAGCCGGATTGTAGAGGGCAGGTGCCTTAAGCCTCCATTTACATTGTCCGGTAGCAAGCGAACCTCGAATTTCCTTGCTCCTGTTTTTATACCGTCAACATCTCTAACCTCAGTTCCATGGTGGACGGTGCAATACTGGTTAAGCCAGGTGTGAATGTCCTCCGTCTTTGCCAGTTCCGAGAACATAACAACATGCACGGTTTTCCTCTCTCTCTGTGTCAAAGGCTGCAAGTTGATCTTCTCAAGATAAGGAACTTTCCCTCTTTTTGCCTCAAACACATCCACACATTGTTCAAACAGAGGATAGGTAGCAAATACAACCTCAAATGCTTTCTGACCTGGGAGAGCAAAGATGAAATCCAAGTGCCGAGGTTCAAAGCCAAGTTCCTTCTGCAACACTTTTCTGCTGAACTGCATACGATCCATGAAGAAGTCATCCAAAAGCTCAAAACGCACAGCATTCTTGCGGGATCCAAAAGTTGCCATTTCGTAAACTGCAAAACAAACACTGCTTCCACAAAACAAGAAAACAATCCAACAACTCCACCTACAGGCTGATCAAGGTATCAGCAAACAAGCATTAGCTTTATTTGTTTTAAACCACACGAAACCAAACACAGGATCTACACACACAGGAGGAGACTGACGGAACACGTACACATTTTTAGGGTGGTAATTACCTAACAACACACTACACTTTTACAGGACTACACAGGGCACTAGAATTACTAGGACATTATTTACACAGGTAGGGTCAGCCGCTGGTCATCGTGCTGACCCTCAGACTCTCCCCGGCTACCACTCCCAGCATGCCCCGCGGTACTACGAGCGCCTAGGGGCGCTTCCTCCTCACCACCAGGCGAGGGCGTTACAATATAAAGGAAGGTAAACCGTTATAACGCAATCCGAACCAGGCAGGAGTTGAACCTACGATCTCTTGGTGAAAAGGTATTACATCACTGGCCCTGGTCTTATTACTCCATTGCACCATAGTAAGCTCAGCGACACTATTACTAATTACTATTACTAATACATTGCCCCCAGTCCAAAATTTCTAAGTAAAAAAAAACACGTTTTCTACACTTATGTCTGTTTAAAAATATGAAGACAAAGGGTTTGCGCTAAAATTCTGCTTCATTTTGAATGCAAATAAAAACAATTTTCTTCCAATAAATCATACATTTTGTTCCATCCTTCTTACTATACTTCTCTCTTGTAGTAGTAAAGCATTTTGATTGAAACCGAACAATACATTAAAGTTTTCATCTATACGCTTATACACGTCCGGACCCCCGCTGAACGATCACCAATCAATAACATTTGAACTCTGCGATATAGGCTCCTGCGCTCCGGATCATGTGTGAGAGACACTGAAATAGTCGTGTGAAAGTAGATTTTGCACCTGCGCCAGTGCTGTAGTGGTACCATACAAATCCACCACATGTTGGAAGCTCTGGAAGGCAACGTAAAATATTGCTCTGCCCGTTGGTTGATGAGGTATGCACGCTATATTTCAATTTAAATATACATTGAACCTATCAAAAAATCGATTTTGAGTCAAAATCGATTCATGTAAAAACTGATAAAGGTAATGCTTTTTTTCAGGGCTATAGCTACTTTTTTTAAGAAGTCTATCGCGATTGTGAAAATTAGATAAGGTGTACCAGCGGGTCTTCATATCGCCAGCTTCAGTCTCGCCTGTAGCTGCGAGAAGGTTAAAAGCGCACATGTGAGCTGTCTTTCGTCAAAAGCATTGCCGGAGCAGTAGAACGCAGAGCACTGTCCAGCAGCTGTAGACGGTGCTCGTGGAAGAACTAATTCCATTTTCAGCACAGGGAGTGAGAATGAGCTCAGTTCGGCTCCCAACAGAATCCGTTCTGGTTTGGTCACTGTCAGACTGTTTGGATCGCAACGTGAAAAAACACTCGCTCTCATCGTGTGACTTCAACTAGAGGAAGGGAAGATCTCATGTTTAAAAAAAATCAGGACTGAAGATAACGGGAACTGAATCCGGGGCTTCACGCTTATCAAATTATAAAATAATAATTATTAAAATATCAGGTTGTTTTATGCAGCATTTTGTGCGCAGTACGTCGTATTTATCTAACAAAAGAACAACAGCCTACCTCAAGGAGGGCTTCACACGCAGTCTGGGGTATTTTCCCCTTTTACATTTTTGCGATTTTATATCGAACCTGTTATACTCCCAAAAGTGCACAGTAGCTTGTACTGTGTGTCCTGTTTGCCTTTGCAAGCATTTGTTTAAAAAATAAGTTCACAATACGATAAAAACAGAGAAAGCACAAACTTAATAATATAACGATTCAAAATCAAAACCAAATCATAAAGTCAATTAAGTACCTAACTTTTGAAAATACTTTTTATCTACAAAAAACTTGACATTTGCATCTATTTTTGAATTACAAAGCAGACAGAGCAGGCCCTGAATTCAAAGAACAGATTTGTTAAAATCCCTTGTACCACTTTAGATTGATCTCGGTCAGAACAAGACCATCAGACGTGAGGGGAATTCAGAACAGGAGCCTCTGCTTCGTCGTTTATTGAGCTTCTGATCAACGTCTGAGTGAAAATTATTTATTGTCTTTGATTAAAGTACACAAAAGACACCTTCCTACAAGCCGGAGTCAAACCAGTAACCTAAGGATTCAACGCTGTTTTCACAACAGTCCTCCGCTCTATTAACTGAGCTATCGAATGAATGAGAGAAGTCGTTTCTTCACGCATACTGCCCAATGTAGTGTCATGTTCCGGGTGATTTAAATCCCAGTTTAACATCAAGTTTCCAACTCGTTTCCTTAGTCTTGTTTACCTTGAATTTAAGACACGAACCAGGATTCTACTGTATAAACGTCCAGGACTATTACGAAATGTTTGATGGGGCATCGATCACTCCAGGCGGAAATTGACTTATTTTTTTCTAGAGGGATCATATTAAACCTTTCATTTGGATCGAGAAGAGGATCCCCATGAGACACAAAACATACCTGTCTTTTTTCTTAAAATCGAAGAATTCTTGAATTTAAGACTACAACGAACTCAGCCCGCAGCTCCTTAATTAACCTGTTCTTAACTTCAAGGAGCCCAATCCTGAGCCCTCCAGAGGTTACTGAAATAGAGGACTGACTGAAATGAAGAAATTCAGAAGCAGACTAAGCGGAACACTGGATCACATTAGAATATTACCCTTTATAGTGGGAATAAAACTGTCACGACATAATGAATTTACGCATCAGTTGCTTGGAATATCATTGTAATATTTAATTTGCTTTCCTGTCACACCACTTTTATTAATTATGAAGTTTATCGATACACGTTTATTTAAAACAATGTCATTTATTATTAATACAAGTAAGAGGTTTATTCCATGCTGAAAAAAAGAAGAAAGAGAACACAACGTTTCGGCCGTGGAGCCTTCTTCAGGTGACACCTGAAGAAGGCTCCACGGCCGAAACGTTGTGTTCTCTTTCTTCTTTTTTTCAGCATGGAATAAACCTCTTACTTGTTCCTTTGCAGCCTACGCATGCTGACGCAGCTACCCACCTGAATTATTATTAATACAGTTTCATTCCGTCTTTATTAGAAGCTGTATCACAGGTAATGCATGTAAAGCCTTCAGTATGCGATTGTGAGTTCAGTTATCCCAGGGAGTGAAGAGAACTGAAATTAAGTAAAATGACATTTAAATAGAGTGTAAGTCTCAAAAGTTATCTCTCACTTCAAAATATTTACAAGACTCTACCAGAAGTGGGGTTTGAACCCACGTGGACATTTGTCCATTGGATTTTAAACCCAACGCCTTAACCATTCGGCCATCCTGATCAACAGCGACTTTTTCTCCGTTGTTTAACATTTCAATATGATTCAACTATTTAAAAAAATAAACCAGGGCCCTGTCACAGAAACGTACCCCGTTCTGCCGCGCAACAAACGGGTACTTAGCACTGTACTAAAGAGGAGCTGTGTTTACTGTCAGCAGACATTTCCTCATTTCGAAAGACGTTTTCGCCTTCTCTCAGCTTTTTAAAGACGGTCATAAACGATCAAGAAGTAATTAATTTCAGTTTGAAGTCTGTTTCTTTTGTCTCCGCTTTTGATGAAGAAAAGCCGTGCGTGGGAGATCCCCTCTCTGAAGAAGTTTGCCGTCACCCTGCAAGAGAGAAGATCCATCATTAACCGAGGCAACCGCTGAGACAATTAACATTAAACACGTGAAATGCGAGATGCTTTCTACTTAGGGATTTTATCGTTTCTACTTTGTCAGAAGTGGGATTTAAACAAAGGTCTCCAGGAAAAGCTGCAACCTAAACGCAATGCCTTAGACCACCAACCATCCAACCTGTGTCTCTTATATGGAATTATATTTTATTTCTTTCTACTGGTTGAAAAGAAAAAAAGTGAAATCATGTAATGAGGGAAATGACTTTTTTCATGGGAAAAACTTTTACGAGCAAATGTAAAGTTAGAGCAGCGCTCAATAAAAACGATCAGAAACCGAAAGCGCTTCTTATGCGGATCAGTATATTCCGATGCCGGTGGTTCTGCAGAAGAAATAAGAAAAGCCGAACTCAAAGCACTGTGTTGCCATTACGGCTACTCTGGCTGCAGCTGTTTTAAGATCTAGACAGCGGCACAGAAAGTTGTAGGAGGTCAGACAGTTCAGACAGTTTGCGCTGTCTGAAAAACAGTATGCGAATTTAAACTTATTTAAATAAGATTATTTACAATATAATACATGCTCCAAAAGCGTTAATCCTGCAGTGGCTGCCATTTGAAACGCCTTCATAAATGACGTGTAATAGAGATTTATGCAGCTGTATGTTACAGTATGTTGCAATCAGGAAAATAAACCTATAAGAAATGTACAATACAAGGTCTGTTCCCAAACGTGAAAGCTGTATTACTCTGATGTCGGTCTTTTTGAAA
Organism: Atractosteus spatula; assembly: GCF_055471065.1. Taxonomy (NCBI): domain Eukaryota; kingdom Metazoa; phylum Chordata; class Actinopteri; order Semionotiformes; family Lepisosteidae; genus Atractosteus; species Atractosteus spatula. The sequence continues at coordinate 130,921 of NW_028296893.1, forward strand.
TAATCCAGATTGTAAAAACGACTGCGCCCTAGCAGATCAAAATATTACAAGAAGGCTGTAAAGCACACTCTGAATCGATCCGAATATTTAATTTCCCGGTCCGTTTAGGCTACAACAGGCAATTTTACGTTTATCCAGCAAAGCATTTCTCAGTTTAGTGAACTACTGGTGCTTTTAAGATGTCTAATTGTAGTTCGTCAGGATGGCCGAGCGGTCTAAGGCGCCAGACTCACTGGCTCCTTTCTTTCCATTGCTTGGGTGTTCTGGTCTCTGAATAGAGGTGTCGGTTCAAATCCCACTCCTGACAAATAATACCTTCTCTCTGTCCTGCATTTTCCCGTCTTGTTGCTCTCGCTGACAATGACAGGAAGAGGAAAACGGATAAACCGGTTTGCGGGCACATAATGGGCAGGGAAATGCTTCGTGAACACTTCAATGTGATTAGCAGAAAGTCAAATAGGCTTCGATTCTCCCTTACGTTCGGGCTGCCTGTAATCGAGTAAAGATTTACTGCAAAGTATGTATTCAAATGTGAAAGACCGAAATATAAAGCCAGAAGAAGATTTATTAAAACATATCTGTTTTCCTTGCGGTTTATCCTTTAAATGTGGCATTGTGAAATCAACCTGTAGCCCTACGGAATGCAGTCACTCTCCCAGTGACAGCGGCAGGAGCAGAGAGATTATATCAGAGCTCGAACAGAGAGTTCGGAAATCGAGGGAAATTGATTTTACAGAACATTTTATTAAACTTTCCTATCTACTCGGCCTTACTGAAGTATTTTAGCTTTTTTTTGTCTATTTCTATACTTTACAGTTGTAAACTTAAACTTGTCCGTTTAGCCAGAGAAGAGAGATATAAGCGCTATACCCCACGGTAACCTCCGATTCCAATAACCTTGACTAAAGCAGGAAGATCAGTTTCTGCTCGAGACAGCAGTTTTCTGAACTGTAAATCTCCAACAGTAGCTCGAGACGGTGTGTGTCCGGGTTCAGCAGCTATACAATTCACGTGTCCTCCCTCCTTTATTACCTTCATACACTCCTCTTAAACCACAGCAAACTCCCGGAATATTTCGGTGAACAGGTAGTGGGTCTTTCTTTCCGAGATCACAGGCAGAAAAAATAAACACGCTGAAATAAATTTCCTAAAATCCAAAGAAGTCCAGCCACGTACAGGTACGATTCTGATGTATTTCAATAGTTTTGGCACGAATTTGCAATGCTAATCTATTGGGCTCTGCACGCGTGGGCTCGAATCCAACTCCCGTCGGTTTGAGCCTTTGTGTTCTGTTTCTAAGTTGGGTTGGCGGTCTTTTGCTACTTTAGGAGAGCAGCAATATTTCTAGCGTTGGAGAACATGGCTTAGTAGCTGACAGACAATAGTCTCTTAATATTTCGGCTAAATTTATGTTTTGTACTGCTTTCACCTGATATTAATAGTAGTCCTGATAAACGGTTTTGGGACATGGCGCATCTTGAAAAATATTCTTGTGAATTTCAGTTTGAAAAAAATGCATGCACCAGAAACCGGAACTGGTCGTGTTTACATAATACGCAATGCAATAGCAAAGTTTGGATTTGAAAAAAAATCTTGCTACGAGTCCTTAGTTGTTACAAGAGGCATTTTAGGACTTTTAGCTCATAAATCCATCTTCCATTTGTACTCCATCAATATTAGCAATGTTATCTTTACCTAGCACTAAATGTAGCTCTAAATAAATGCAAATTTTAAAATACATTTAAAAATAAATGCTATTCCATATATTGTAACTTTGTGGTATTTAGAATTTTTATCTGAGGATGCAGGGGAAAGTATTATACAACTGTGAAAGAGGCTCGGATTTTAATACAATTTCGATCAAAAGAAAACCAAAATCCGTAAGATTGAAATTGACGTTCAGTTGAAATATTTATAGAAACTCTCAAAGAAGCAACTGCAGTAGTGGAGAGATTTGATCCGATGTTCCAATGTTTGCAGTTCAATAATCCATTCGTCCTCGAAAGAAGCAAAGGCAAGTATGTTTTGAGTGTCACCATGATCCTCTTCTCAATTCAAAAGAAAGGTTTTATGTGATCCTGATCCCACTAGAAAAAGAGTCAATTTCTGCCTGCACTGATGTCCCTTCAAATGTTTTATAAGAACTCTGGACGTTTATAGAGTAGAAGCCTGGTCCATTTCTTCTACTAAACGAGACTATGGGAGTGAGTATTTTGATATCGAACTGGGATTTAAATAAAGAGGAACACTACACTGCATTGGGCTACGCGTGTGACAAAACATTTACTTTCCGACCTCTCGATAGCTCAGTTGCTAGCTCTTAAGACTGTAGACAAAAACAGCAGGCATTTCTTATGTCCCTAGTTTGAATCCATTTCAAATGATGGTGTTTTCTTGTTCCTTAATCAAAAAGTGAAAATTGCGAATTTGTCTTTCACTTTGATGTTCACCCGAAACCTCAGTATACAAAGAAGTAGAGGCTCCTGTTCTGAATAATCCTCAAGTCTGATTGTTTTGCTTAGACCTTTAAAATGTACACTGTTGACTGTTTGCGCTTCCTAACACAATTAAAAACCCGCCGACAAGTTACCGATCGGGAGTTTAGTTCAGTGATAGCGCGCACTTAAGACTCTCCGTTTTCTATCGCCGGCATCTTTGTATTCTTTTTAAACGCGATATCTTTTATTCTTCGTGTGTGAATTTCAGGGAGACACATAAACCCTTTGTCTGTTTTAAAGATACATTATTTTAAACCAGACATAATGAAAGACGGAGTAATTAGACACACGTACAAAACACATGAATCTAATTGAGAAAATGTTGACCGTGGCGATGTACAGTATTACTAGCTGCTCTGAACTCAATGTGGTGCTGTATGGGAATGCGATGCAAACGCCAGTGGCACAATGGATAACGTGTCTGATTACGGATCAGAAGACTGTAGGTTTCGACTCCTTACTGGTTAGTGAAAAAGCTTTTAAACCACACTACTCAACACTGACATCGTAGTGTATGCGGTCCTACACAACCTTACTATCGACTGGATGAGTCTTCTGTTCAATCTCCGATTCTTTCCGCCCATTCCTGCTATTTCACCACCGTTATTGTAGGATAACAGCCACAGACACGAGAAGATATACTATTCCGAACAAATGTCTTAAAAAATCACGTTTAAAAGGGTGACGATACGTTTTTGTTTCTTTAATGTAACCTTACTTTTGCCTGTAAAGTTCACATTATTTTCTGTAGCCGCAAATCCCCAATATTTCTGCTGTCTCCCGAGAAACACAATCTTGGAGTCAAATCATATTAAATAACACAACACATCTATTTATTTAACACCCAGATGTGACAGAACACATGTAAGACTTACACACAGCTTTTAATATGCGATAGTGAATTTGCAGGTATCCTGGGGAGGGAAGAGAACTGATATTAAGGAAATACATATTTAAAGGGGATGTAAGTCTTAAATGTGTTTTGTCACATCTGGGTGTTAACTGAATATTTTTTTAGCATTATTTATTGTGTTTTGACTCTATACTTGTGTTTCTCAGGAGACAGCAGAAATATTGATGTTTACATTTATATTCACATTCCCGGTGATATTGACTTAGGTACTCAACTATTTACTTGTAGTTTGACTTGTGTCCAAAGTTGAAAATCTCTCCAAACATCAAGATGGCTAAGGACGTGGAAAGAAACTCAGTCACATTTAGAGAAGGTAATGTTTAGATCGGATTAATTCGAAGTGTGTCTCTGGGTGCGTTTGATCTACCAACGTTGTGTTTAACTGAAGAACACCCTGACTAAGTGTGGCATAGAAACTGACACGTGTCGTATTTTTTCTACATTCACAGATTTTTGGCTAAAGTAAAAACGAATCGTTGTCATTTTCTTTCCAGCTGGCAGTAATTATTTTGCATTGATAAGAAAGATGAGCCCTTTATTTTTCGCAATTTGTGGATTTCTTGAAAAATAAGTTGTGCCAAAAACGAAATGAACACTTCTTTTAAACATAATGCAGAAGCATGTTGTCTATAACAATAAACGGTGCGAGAAGACAGGAAGAAAAGCAGCGCGGGGATTTGAACCCAAGATCACCGGTTTACTAAACAGGCGTTTTAACCAACTAAGCCAGAACGCTGGCAAAGCACTGCTCTTTTACAGCCAGTTGGATACACCGCTCTGTCACATCTTTGTTCGGTGTGCGGTGAGCCTGCTCGCTGAGCAAGTTAAGAAAGGATGTGAAATGGCTTTTACCCATTTAGCTCAATATGCTTTTGATGATCTACAGGGTGTCCAGTGCAACACAGGCGATGGACTGCTGGGATTTGGAGCCAAGATTTCCCGTTAACTAGACAGGTGCTTTAACCAACTAAGCCACGGCGCCGGCAGAATTCTCCTCTTTTACTGCCGCTTGGACACACCGCTCTGAGACACCTGCGTTCAGTAAGCGCTGAGTCGGCTGGCTGAGCATGTTGCCTCCTTTACATTCAATTGGAGCCCCGACACTAAGAGAAACGTACAGAAATGGCTTTTATCGGGCACTTTTCATGTCCAATGCGCTTGACATCTCCCAAGGGCGACAGAGTTCATTTACGACACTTTTCCTTTCTTTCTTTCTTCTTTCTGTACTATTTGATGAAAAAAAAAACGAGAAATCATGTAAGGGACAATGTGTTTTTTCATGGAGAAAACGTGCACCAGGAAATGTTGTGTTTAGAAGAAGTGAGTTAACATGAAAAGTGACCTAATTTACCGGAAGAAATGCTCACCTAGCAAGATCTGCTTTACTACAAGAGAGACAGAGTGAAAGGCGTGATAATTTCACGCCGTTGTGGAACAAAACGCTATTTTCTTTGAATTCTAAATCAATTAGAAATTCAGAGCGACACATAAACGCGTTGTCTGTTTAAAAGTGATGATTTTTTTAAAACTGATAAAAATGTAGAAAACACGTTTCTCACAAATTGTAGATGTGGTGGTGTACTAGTAGCGGCGCTGAACTCACCAAAGCGCAATTCAGTTACGTGAGGGGCTAGTGGTTTAATGGATAACGCGTCTGATTTCGGTTTATAAGATTGTCGATTCGACTTCTACCGGGGTTGTGTGATTTAAATCAGGCTCCTCAGAAATAAATGTTCAGTATTTAAATAGACCGCACCTGAAAGAAAACGTTGGGTCTGGGTTCCTTTCTTTCCTGCATGAAATAGCAAATCGTTACAAAAAACACCAGCTAATGTCCAATATCGTTAGTCAAACATGAATATACTGTAGGTCTTGGTACATGGGAGTGGATTTCAACCACAATTAAAAAAGGACAAATTATAATTACAGGCTTCAGACACTTTTTTATGCAAAAGTGACCAAACACTCCCTAACTTTCAGGTATGCTTGAACCTGTAATAAAAACGAGGTCTGAAGCTTCAGTTCTCAGATGTTACTGTCTCTAAAGTCGGATGTGATGTTTCGCGGATGTGCAGTGTGGCTTTTCTCTTGTCGTGTTCAAGATGATTCGCTGCATAAGCTCCTGACTGGGTGTTGTGTACTACTGTTATTTCGTTCAGATAAAACTGAACTGCATGGTGTAATTTCCAGGTTTGGTACCAGCAGAACCTGCAAACACATCAGCTGATTTCAACGTGATTTGAACACCCAAGGTTCTAATCTGGAGTCAAACGAACTACCGCTGCGCCACGAAATCACCCGCAAGATGTGCTTTTAATTCCCCCAAAGAGAAAAATCAGCGTCCCTGAAAAAGATATTTTTCCATTCTCTCCTGTGAGGAGCGCCGCTCTTCCAACGAGGGTCTTTTCTTCCCAGACCACAGATTATTCTTTCCGCCCGGCTCTCTCACAGAGAGCAGACACACCGTCTCCACTGATGTGTTTACTACATCTATAGATCTGACCCCCTACAGCCACGATATTCCTGGACAGGATATTTACCACCAGCCTGGTGAACTTCTCATCTTGACCTCTCCCAGGAGGAGCACAATTAACACAGAGTCCTCTCTCCATTTAGCAAATAACACAAAACACTGTTTACCTGTCAAGACAGAAAAACCGGGCTGCTCCAGGTGAGGCTTGAACTCACAACCTCGGTATGACTCCACTACTCATGTCATTTGACATGGCCTGAACCAGGAAAAAGATTGGAAAACGAGAAGTTATCTCGTTGTTTTAAAACTTGCCTACTCTTTTAATTTTTAGGTCAAATCTTTTATTTTGGAGTACTTTCAATTGATGTTAATCCTTGTCCCGATGCACGATTCTGGGCCATGGTGCATCTTGAATAATGTTCTTATGGGCTTCAGTTTGGAAAAGTGCGCTCTTCAGAAGCTACCGAAACCGCTAATGGTTACATTACACTTAATGCAAAAGCAACGTTCGGGTCTTTATAAAGAGGGTTAAGGTTTCGGCTTTAGCAGAGACAGTGTTAACATTGACAATATTAAGAAGATCGTTCCTGGGTGGACTTGAACCACCAACCTTTCAGTTAACAGCCGAAAGTGCTTGCTGATTGCGCCACAGAGACTGACGAGAGAGGGTTTTCTCCATTCGCACCTTTCCGGTCAAAAAATAAACATTGCTTGCATTTTCTTGCCAGTCGGCAATATTCCTTCTGCTCTGATAGCCAAGAATTAAATTTCATTTTTCACAAGCTGTATGAATTTCTTGAAAAACAAGTTGTTGCAGAAAGGAAATGCATTCATGCATTAAACTAAATCAAGCCCTATGCGGTTGTCCAAAATGGTACTTTCTGCACAAAAAGACAGGAAGAAAGGCACAGCTGGGATGTGGAGCCAGGCTCTCCAGTTAACGAGACAGGTACTTAAAGCAACTAAGCTACGGCGCCAGCAGAATTCTCCTCTTTTACAGCCGCTTGGACACACCGCTCTGAGCCATCTGCGTTCAGTAAGCACTGAGTCTGCTGGCTGAGCAAGCTGCCTCCTTTACACGCAACAGGAGCCCCGACTGTAAGAGAAACGAAGAGAAATGGCTTTATTGGGCACTTTTCATGTCCAATGCGCTTGACATCTCCCAAGGGCTGCAGAGTTCATTTACGACGCTTTTCCTTTCTTTCTTCTTTCTGCACTCTTTGATGAAACAAAGCGAGAAATCATGTAAGGGAAAATGACTTTTTTTCATGGAGAAAACATGCACCAGGAAATGTTGTGTTTAGAAGACGTGAGTTAACATGAAAAGTGACCTAATTTACCGGAGCAAATGCTCGCCTAGCAAGATCTGCTTTACTACAAGAGAGAAGTAGAGTGAAAGACGTGATCATTTCACGCCGTTGTGGAACAAAACGCTTTTTTCTTGGAATTCTAAATCAATTAGAAATTCAGAGCGACACATAAAGGCTTTGTCTGCTTGAAAGTGATGATTTTTAAAAACTGATAAAAATGTAGAAAACACGTTTCTCACGTAGATATTTAAGATGGGGGTGGGGTATTACTAGTAGCGGCGCTGAACTCACCATGGTGCAATTCATTTACGTGACAGGCTAGTGGTTTAATGGATAAGGCGTCTGATTTCGGTTTATTAGATTGTCGATTCGACTTCTACCGGGGTTGTGTGATTTAAATCAGGCTCCACAGAAATAGATGTCCGTTATGTAAATGAACCGCACCTGAAAGCAAACGTTGGGTCTGGGTTCCTTTCTTTCCTGCATGAAATAGCAAATCGTTACAAAAAAAACACCAACTAATGTCCAATAGCGTTAGTCATTTAAGTAAACATGAATATACTGTAAGGTCTTGGTACATGGGAGTGGATTTCAACCACAATTAAAAAAGAGCAAATTATTATTACAGGCTTCAGACACTTTTTCATACAAAAGTGACCAAACACTCCCTAACTTTCAGGTTTGCTGGAACCTGTAACAAAAAGGAGGTCGTTAACTTCCATTCTCTGATGTTACTGTCTCTAAAGCCGGACGTGATGTTTCGCGGAAGTGCATTGTGCTTTTTCTCTTGCCGTGTTCAAGATGCTTCGCTGCATAAGCTCCTGACTGGGTGTTCCGTACTGCGCTGTTACTTCGTTCAGATTACCCATGCGGTGTACAGATAAAACCCGACTGCGTGGTGTAAGTTCCGGGTTCGGCACCAGCAGCACCTGCAAAATCACCAACTGACCTCGACGTGATTTGAACACGCAACCTTCTGATCTGGAGTCAGACGCGCTACCGTTGCGCCACGAGGTCACTCGCTTCAAGTGCTTTTAATTCCCCCAAAGAGAACAATCAGCGTCCCTGGAAAAGTTTTTTTTCATTCTCTCCTGTGAGGAGCACCGCTCTTCCAACGAGGGTCTCTTCTTCCCAGACCACAGATTATTATTTCCGCCCGGCTCTCTCACAGAGAGCAGACACACCGTCTCCACTGATGTGTTTACTACATCTATAGATCTGACCCCCTACAGCCACGATATTCCTGGACAGGATATTTACCACCAGCCTCGTGAACTTCTCATCTTGACCTCTCCCAGGAGGAGCACAATTAACACAGAATCCTCTCTCCATTTAGCAAATAACACAAAACACTGTTTACCTGTCAAGACAGAAAACCAGGCTGCTCCAGGTGAGGCTTGAACTCACAACCTCGGTATGATTCCACTGTTCATGTCATTGGACATGGCCTGAACCAGGAAAGAGATTGGAAATCGAGATGTCATGGCGTTGTTTTAAAACTTGCCTACTCTTTCAATTTTTTTCGATCAAATCTTTTATCTGGGAGTACTTTCAGTTGATGTTAATCCTTGTCCCGATGCACGATTCTGGGCCATGGTGCATCTTGAATAATGTTCTTATAGGCTTCAGTTTGGAAAAGTGCGCTCTTCAGAAGCTACCGAAACCGCTAATGGTTACATAACACTTAAGCAAAAGCAACGTTCGGGTTTGAAAACTAATATTTCTTGCTATGAATACAAACACTGTTACAGGAGGCGTGTTAGGGCTATTTTAGCTTAGATCATCAATTCATCTGACATTTCTTCTCCATCTATATCAACAGCGTAATCGCTACTGAGCGCTAAAGGCAGGTCCTGGCAATACAATCTTCTTTAGAAAACATTTTTAAAACTATTTCCACGACCATACGTAAAGTAAAAGATACCGATTGCACGCAACTAATAAAATCTCTTTTCCAGGGACGTTGTAGCTAGATGCAAATTACAATCGAAAATGTATCAGCTTTAAAATTTTCTTTTGGATCCACAGGACGATCAGCACGAGACTCAAAATATGCCTGTGTTTGATTGTACAGCATAGATTGTACAGCATTTATGTTAAAATGAAGGTAAATATATCAAAATATCAACATCCAACTTCACAGTGCTAACGTAACAATGCTTGTCAAATTCTCAAACAAATCCGCATGTATTTCTAAACTATTTTAGCAGAGGACGCAACAGGAGCATAAATGATATCTCCCGCCAGCCCTTCAAAGATACTTTTCCATGGGTGAATATGGTTGTCTGGGGAGTTGCGGTGTTGGTCACTATTGGACTTCCCCGGTCTCAAGTGTTGTTGTTGGACACGGGCAAAAGACTCGCATTTTCGGCAAATATAAAGAGGGTTAAGGTTTCGGCTTTAGCGGAGCCAGTGTTCACATTGACAATAATAAGAAGATCGTCCCTGGGTGGGCTCGAACCACCAACCTTTCAGTTAACAGCCGAACGCGCTCGCCGATTGCGCCACAGAGACTGACGAGAGAGGGTTTTCTCCATTCGCACCTTTCCGGTCAAAAAATAAACATTGCTTGCATTTTCTTGCCAGTCGGCAATATTCCTTCTGCTCTGATAGCCAAGAATTAAATTTCATTTTTCACAAGCTGTATGAATTTCTTGAAAAACAAGTTGTTGCAGAAAGGAAATGCATTCATGCATTAAACTAAATCAAGCCCTATGCGGTTGTCCAAAATGGTACGTTCTGCACGAAAAGACAGGAAGAAAGGCACAGCTGGGATGTGGAGCCAGGATCTCCAGTTAACGAGACATACTTAAAGCAACTAAGCTACGGCGCCAGCAGAATTCTCCTCTTTTACAGCCGCTTGGACACAGCGCTCTGAGCCATCTGCGTTTAGTAAGCACTGAGTCTGCTGGCTGAGCAAGTTGCCTCCTTTACACGCAACAGGAGCCCCGACTGTAAGAGAAACGAAGAGAAATGGCTTTATTGGGCACTTTTCATGTCCAATGCGCTTGACATCTCCCAAGGGCTGCAGAGTTCATTTACGACGCTTTTCCTTTCTTTCTTCTTTCTGCACTCTTTGATGAAACAAAGCGAGAAATCATGTAAGGGAAAATGACTTTTTTTTCATGGAGAAAACATGCACCAGGAAATGTTGTGTTTAGAAGACGTAAGTTAACATGAAAAGTGACCTAATTTACCGGAGCAAATGCTCGCCTAGCAAGATCTGCTTTACTACAAGAGAGAAGTAGAGTGAAAGACGTGATCATTTCATGCCGTTGTGGAACAAAATTTTTTTTTTTCAAGACAGAAAACCAGGCTCCAGGTGAGGCTTAAACTTTCAACCTCGGCATGACTCCACTGATTATGTCATTTTACTGTACATGACCTGAACCAGGAAGAAGATTGGAAGTTAAGACGTTATGGTGTCGTTTTAATACTTTCCTACCCTTTTAATATTCAGGTTAAATCTTTTATTTTGGAGTACTTTCAATTGATATTAATCCTAGTTCCAATGAACGATTCTGGGCCATGGTGCATCTTAATGTTCTTATAGGTTTCAGTTCCGAAAACAACTCAGTAGCAGGCCATGTGGAACAAGCAAACACATTAGAACTGTTGTGAATGCAGTGGAAATAATTTAGTCACTAAATAACAAGGTTATGCACCACTTGCCTGAAAATTGTTATATTTAACAAAAATTGCTTTCCAGACACCACAACTATTCACAATAATTTTATCAATACATGTCTTAATGAAAAGTGTAATTTTTTAATAATTAACTTTAATGTCCATCTTTATTAGTAGATGTATTACATGTACAGCCTTTAATATGCGATAGTGAATTTTCAGGTATCCTGGGGAGGGAAGAAAACTGAAATGAAGGAAATACATATTTAAAGGGGTGTGTTCTGTCATATCTGGGCGTTTGAATAGATTTGTTGTATAAGTTATTGTGATTTCACTCTATACTTGTGTTTCTCAGGAGAAAGTAGTTACATTGGGGATTTGAGGGTATAGAAAATGCGTTGTGCTGTACGGGTAAATGTAAGGATATGTAGAAAAAAACATATTGTCACCTTTGTGAACGTCATTATTAGATACCTGTTGATCGTTTAGCGACCTAGGCCTCCCTCTGGACTCTGCACTGAATTAAAAGCTACGGGAGCTCCTCACTGCTTGTCCTGTATTGTTACCTGTGCTCTCGTCTACATTATCTACATGCAGAACAGCACCAAGAACACCATAAACTTTGTGACGTAAAGTGCTGAAGAGCATGAAAAATATTGAACATTTTAAACATTCATAGAACAACTTGAAAAACTGAGGGACAAAAGACCATCTATTTCGCAGGTTCACAGTAGTTGCAAGAAAATCAGTCGCCTGACTAGGGACCTAGAGATAAAAAGTTCGATATTCTACTGGCTGGGCTATTCCTGTCTACTTCTCTGAAACAACGTTTTTCAAGAAATTTGCAAAATTTGAAATACAATACTTGCTTAAAAGTGCAGATTATTTTTTACCCAAAACTGCAAATGGAGAAAACCAACTCGTTGGAGTCTCTGTGGTACAATTGCTTAGTGCGGCCAGGTTGGGACTAAAATGATAGTAAGGTGATGGTTCAAGTGCATCCAGGCACACCTTTCTCATTGTTCTAACGTGAACATCTATGGAAAAAATGGCATAAAATGTTTAACAGATTATTGACCTAATTGATACTGACGTCTTACCACTTGTCCACCACGCTTGCGGTTCTGCTTACTTTCCCATCAAGGCTAGCACGTTTTTTAAAATACAAAAAAGTTAAATCTTTGAGCACAAATTGCCATGGTAGAAGGAATAAAGCAAATATGACTGTTCAAATTAATTCTACTGAAACTGATTTAATCACGCAGAATCTACAACAACAAAACCATGATTCTTAACAAGGAGATACTGGGGAGCAGTGGGATTCCAACTCAAGCCCCCGAAGAGATGAAGCTTTAATCCAGCTCCTTAGAGCGCTCGGCCGGGTTACCCTTGATAGTGGCTTTTCAGCACTTGTAGTCTGACTTTGTGGTGTTGAGCTGCATGGAAGAGACTGCACCTCCTTTTTCTGAGATGCTTTCTCTCACTTGGTGAAATATTAACTTCTTTGGCCTTCTGAATATAGTTCTTCTGTTAAGCAGGCTTCAGACTCTGCTTATAGCGCCCATGCAGAGATTTTATTTTTACAGGAAGACTCATTCTGAAACGTTTCTCTGTAGTTTTAGAAAAGCTTTGAACAGCGTATTTTATACTATGCACAAACAGTATTCTAATTTCACACGGCAGATCTATGCAGCAATCGTGCTCGATTTGACTGTTATTCTGAAATACTTCTAGCAAATATATTTAGGTTTCTTTGAACCTTTAATTAAAAAAATTACTTTGTGATGTTCCGCAGATGTGTAGTGTGCCTTTCCTTTTGTCGTATTCAAAAGTATTCACTGCGTGAGCTCCTCACTGCGTGTCGTTTACTCTACTGTGATTTCTTTTAATTTATCTACATGGAGTCAGGTGACAAGATCACCTTGAACATTTTCGGTTTGTGAAAGGAAAAACTAAAGAAAATACAAGTGATGAACATTTAAAATAACCACAGTACAGCTAGAAGAGTGAAAGATAAAAGACGATTTAGAATGACATTCACAATAGATTTAAGAAAAGCACAACCGCCTGAACAGGGACTTGAACCCTGGACCCTCAGACTAAACGTCTGATGCTCTACCCACTGCGCTATCCAGGCTCTGGAAAAAAAGCAGACACTGTTGGGATCCTCGCAAGTCACATGTTTCTTCTTGTGCTGAAGCACAGTCATACCTGACCCGTCTGGAATGACCACTGACAGACTTTATCCAGAAGCGACGGCACCACTCCCAGTAGAATGAGAGAGAAATACAGAACAACATGAGGAGTCAAGGGGCTCCCACATTTCATCTTTCCTCACATTACTCAGTTTTTCACTAAGAATTTGACCTTTTCACAATCAGATTTTTTCACATTTAATAAGATCTTTTAATCAATTTTAATATTGTTTTTTGGAACAATAAATAAAAAAAAACTTTTAATGCCTTGGTTGTTTACGTGTGCACACCCTTTATAAAGGGGGTTGCAACTATGCTGAAATTTAACCAGTCACATTTTAGATAATGTACAAAGGTTACAGATGCAGCCATTCAAAATGGGCGGGCGATACCGCATTATTTTGCGGTATGCTGTACGCAGTCTACCGCAAGCTACCGGTAAATACCGCAAGTTACCGTAAATTCTCCTATAATACGACAAGCAAAATAATAGTATCCGGAATTTCCGCAAGGTGGAGCTAATAAAGCTCAACCTCTCATGTTTGAGCTGTGGCCATCAAAGTCTTTAACGAAGATATTACTAATAGTATTAATAATGAATGACCTTGGACAAGCTGTAAGTGTAAACTCAAAGTATTGCCCTGGTCAACATTCTTTTTTTCATTGACCGTCTTTGTAAAAGTAACACCACAGCATTTCGCAATCACGCGTTTGTTTCCAATCATGCAAAGTACAGTGATTCACCATGCCTTTCACATGCTCATAAAAGAGATTGATTTAGGAACATAAACATATTACCGTATGCAAACTGTACTGTATACAGTATGTATATGTATATTTAATGTCTTAACTGTGCCCGTTTAAGTATTGAATATTCATATCTAATTTTACCACTGAAGGGAAATCTTAGTAGCTGAGCATAAAAAGAATAGGAGTATACTGCAACGCGTGTGAAGGCCATAAAATATATTAATTTTGGAACATAAACATACAGTATATGGCTGGTCTTGGTACTTTAAAGAAAACATACACGAAACATGGTTTCATTATGACCAGAATCGGTCTTGAGATATTTTTAACTTGATTTACAGTATTTGAGAGGTATGTCTTAACACCGATACTACAGTGCTTAAGTACTGCTCACGTATATGTTTCTAGGTTTATATTATGCATTTCATACGGTCAAATTACTTTTGAGCAACTAATAAGAAGCGCGAAACGGTATGCATTTTAGTTTCGTTTTGTGCTGGGACCCGTGGATTGATTAGAGATATCAAGTACATACAAGTCATTTTTTAAATGTTGTAGTTCATCTTGAAAAAATGTTACGAGTACATCATCTATCAACAATTACACAGGTTCTGTTTCCATATTGCGGATTTTGGTTACGTAATATTATTTTCTAGATTTCACGTTGTGAATATATGATTTGGGCAAACAGAGCCGCAAAGAAGTACATTATGGGTTGTTGTTTTTTTTTTGCAGTTTTATCTAGAACAAGCGATGCTTAAACCTTTGTCTGATTCTTGTGAAACTATCCACACGACAGTTACAGTACCTAGGAGTTGACTTCAGTGATGTCACTGATGGGATGTTTCTAAAAATCCATCCTCTGTAAAACGTCTTCTCTAGTTGTCCTGCATATGTATTCGCTAATGAAGCTGTGTGTTCTGAGCCTGGATCTCTACATTTCTGTATGAACCAGCTTAGAGGGCTAAAGACAGCTTGTGTTTAAATTGAGTGTAAGGCAATTTATGCTTCTAAAGTCATGGTCAGCATTTATTATTGTACTGTGCTGTAAACTTGTTCTGTGCCAAGTCACATTATTTTATAGCGTTTTTATAGAGTTATCAAATCCGGTGGCGCTGTGTGTTAGTTTCCCAACTCCCATGTCACATGGTCTGTGATTGAAACTTGTAAAACCGGTTTAATTCGTCACAGCCAGCACTCCGGTTGTAAAGTAGAAGCAGGCGAGATTTCCAGCGAAAAACACCTCCCCCTTCTTCAGGTGTGAGGGTCTTCTGCTCAGAATGAAACGCTAAAATGTAATGTAGGCTCTGAATGGGTTCAATTATGATTTGGGCTTGATTAAGGTCACTGCCTTTTATCTAAAACCCTACTTGAATCCTTCTAAACTAAAAATCAGTGTTAGTGAGTTCTAAATAAAGAGGTATCCAGGTAACAGTGAAACGGGCGGACAGTTTGGGGAGATCGCCCGTTTTCCATGTAAATAGTTCCCTGGTTCCGCACCCCTTGGTGTTTCTCTCGCTCTCTCTCGGGTCACCTGATCATTAGCTCGAAAGATTTGAGTGCTTTGTGTATATTCTAATGGTAGTGGGGGCAGGGTGTGTGGGAACAGGTTTGGTTGAAATTGCATTGGAGATCTATGTTCTTCACACCTGAAACATTTTCTCTGAAAGCATTTTCTTCGCAGTTTAACCGATCTTGTTACAGCATGTTACAGTTTACTATTATTAACCATATTAATTTTAAGTGCTTAATGTAAAATCTTGTAAAAATATATTTTCATTGTTCAAATATACATTAAGTCTGACTATCATATAATAAGTTAAATACAAAACTAAAGAAAAAATAGGGTTAAATATAATTCAAAATATTTTGCTAACAATGTTAACTGTTTATGAATAATAAAATGTATTAACTAAGGAGTAGGATGGCACAGTTGTTAGTATGTTTTTTGTTTTGTTTCTTTTTCATAAATACAACAGTAGTACCTGATGTCTCAGTGGCTTTCAAAATTAAGTTATGCATGCAAACCTGTGAACTAGAAAGATAACTAAGATATCCATCCATTTATAATGGTGGCAAAGTGGTTAGCATTGCTATTTTGCAGCACTGGGGTCCTAGGTTCAATTCCTGCCATCGTGTGTGGGGGGGTTTACATGTTCTCTCTGGGTTACATGTTTTTTCTCCATATGTGTGATATGACTCCCTCTCGCACTCCAAAACATACTGGTAAGTTAATTGGTTTATGGGAAAACTGGCCCTGGTGTGTGTGTGTTTGTGTCTGTCTGTCCTGTGATGGACTGGCGCTATGTCCAGGGTGTATTCTGCCTTGTGTCCGTCGCTTACTGGGATAGGCTCCAAATCCTCTGTACTGGATAAAGAGATTAGAAATGGATGGAAGTAAAGGCACTGTGTGGATGGAACTATACACAGTGTTAGAAACCCACTATGAAATGGCAGCATCTCACTGAGAATAAAACATTTTATAGTGCTGGCTTAAGGAAACAGCCTTTCCACCTCTCTTGCACATCAGTATCCATACCTAGTTATTTAAACAAATTGCCTCTAATTATAAACATCTTAATATGCTGGCTCTGTGGATCCGCATCAGCTATGTTTGCCCATTCCTTCAATTCATGTGCATCCAACACACAGTTCAATGCCAGCAACTACACATAATCTAAAATACAATCCTTATTTCAGTATCTATGTAAACATATAGTCTGTTAACTTCATCATCTTCATCAAAATTATGCCTAACCCCATTAGGAAGTGTTCTTGTTATAAGTGTATTCCTCAGCTTTCCCCAAATTATCTTCTTCTTGCCAACATCTCTAGTCTTTTATCCTGCAATAACTCAGCCAACACTTAAATCTCCAAAAGCTGCTTGTGTTAATTTCTTTAAATCACAAATATCATGTGTAAATACTGGCCATGTAATACTCTGCATTGTGGAATAATAGTTTATTTTAAAGGGAACTAGAGAAACTAAGAACTAGAGAAATCAAGAAAGGCTTTTTTTCTAGAATTAATAAATGCACATCCTGTTCACTGGGGAAATTAAATCCACACTGAGCAATCTTCAATATGTTCAGAATATGACAGCAAGAATCCTATCAGGGATGCATTACACCTGTTTTCAAGTCCTTGCACTGGTTACCTATCAGATTTCGAGTCAACTTCAAAATCCTTATCCTCCTTATATACTGTCCTACAACTGTTATTATTGATCTCAGAATTATTGTACTTGACATGACTTCATTCAGCCTTTCCTGAACGTCTATGACAGGCAGAGAGAGTGCTGTTTCTGGTGCGATCTTTTGCAGCTGACATTTCACTGTTTTAAACGAACAAGAAATTAGATTGCTCATAAATCACTTATTCTATATAAACACAGCGTAATTGCCCTCCGAAAATCCTCTTTTTCTTGTTCGTTTTAGAGACCTTGATCGAAACTGATTTTAGATGTCAGAAAGGATTTATTCTCTCTGTATTTCCTACATTGCTTTGTCGAGATTTTAACTTTATATCTAGGCTCAGATTTCAACTATAAATCGTACAGTAATTAATAGCAGTAAATACTGATGTTTATACATAAAAAAGTCATGCCTTGGAGTATAGACCCCCAAAGGAATGCCATAGACTCAAACTGCAAAATAAACATACAGAAAGAAAGTATTTGTATTGTAATTGCAAATCCTGGTACTGTATGAGTGATTGGTATGACTTTCCTCATTACAAATCTCTTATTAGAATTTAAATTTCTCTGTAACTCCAGGTCAGAACAGAGAAAATGTAACTGCCTTAAGGAGTTTACGATTATGAAAAATAGAAGGATAAGCATGATACGTATGTCTTCTGTCATTTTCTAAGTCATGTTACTGAGCACCAAATCTTATTGAGAATATGAATCCATTTAAGGTTTATACCATTAAAGTAACGGTTTATTCCATGCTGAATATGTTTGTACCAGACTTTTTTGAGGCCTGTTTAATTGTGTCTGAAGTCTGATGTTGTAAATTTTATTGTTAAAAAGATCCATGAAAATGTCACTACTAAAGTTAGCTGGTACTGTTGGTATTGTAAGTGGCAAGTAGAGCTCATATTTTAGATTTTGTGTAGTTGCTAGCGTTGAACTGTGTGTTGGATGCACATGAATTGAAGGAATTAGCAAACATAGCTGATGCGGATCCACAGAGCCAGCATATTAAGATGTTTATAATTAGAGGCAATTTGTTTAAATAACTAGGTATGGATACTGATGTGCAAGAGGGGTGGAAAGGCTGTTTCCTTAAGCCAGCACTATAAAATGTTTTATTCTCAGTGAGATGCTGCCATTTCATAGTGGGTTTCTAACACTGTGTATAGTTCCATCCACACAGTGCCTTTACTTCCATCCATTTCTAATCTCTTTATCCAGTACAGAGGATTTGGAGCCTATCCCAGTAAGCGACGGACACAAGGCAGAATACACCCTGGACATAGCGCCAGTCCATCACAGGACAGACAGACACAAACACACACACACCAGGGCCAGTTTAAATCTAACCTCAGAACCTTTCTTTTCAGAAGACTTAGTGTCTGTATCTGCTTCATTTTCTAATTTTGGTAGCACCTCTAACTGCTTGTCTTTCTTATATGCATTTACTTTGTAATCTGTGGTCCTTTTATCTGTTTTTACATCTACTGTATTGCTTTGAGATGCCACCTTTAATGGTGATAAATCAAATAAAGTTTTTTATTACTGTTATAGGGAAACATGATCAGATTTAAAAAGATCTAAAGTATACTAGTTTGTCACTCTTCTCATTCCCTTTGCTAAATGACTTTTCATACTAATCTGATCAATCTAACTGCCAGTTTTCTGTGCTTTCTCTATCCTGCTAGATTTGCAATTATTCTGAAAATTTTCATCTTGAAATAATTCATTTCTAAATACCTTTTTCACTGTTAACATCTTGCAGCAACTCTGTGACAAAATATACACTCTGACAGTTCATCCTGCTACCAACATTAAATAAAACAAATCTTAAGATTTCTATATTTATGTCTTTATTTAGTGGTTTCATTAGTGACAAAGGCTAAACTTTCTTGGAAAAATGTCTTTTATGTGTTGCGGAAAAATCTGACTCGCTTTAACAAAATATGTTTACAAATCCTTTCACCTGGCATTTTCGTAGTTAGAAATTATGGAACGCTCTGTTAAAAGCAAGGGAGTTTTTATGTCTGTTGCAGTTCTTTTGCAACATGAATATAATTATATCGTTATTAATTTCTTGAGATACGCGATTCCATATTATATTCCCTTTTAATCAAATTCTAAAAGTATGCTTGTTGACTCCAGTATCGCGTTAGTTAAAGACTTTGATGCTTAAAATGTTTAGGGAGAAATGGAATACTGGTGTGTATGTTTTCTTTAAAGCACCGAGACCAGCCATATACTGTATGTTTAAGTTCCAAAATTAATATCGTTTATGGACTTCACACGCGTTGTAGTATGCTCCTATTCTTTTTATGCTCAGGCACTAAGTAAAAGGAGATGCTTCATATTGCTTGACTAATTTTAAAAACTAAGTTAGAAATGCAGACGCTCCCTCGGTGCGCTGCTCTGGTGCGCCGGCTCTTACACAGTGGCTGTCTGCCGTAAGCGTTACAATATACATACCCAACACTGCTTGTACCCATCTGTCATGCAAATAAAACACCTTGAATTGAATTGAATTGAGGGGAGAGGGGGGGAATACTAAAGCCAATACTGGCTCAATACCCTCGATGGGCTTTGACGTGCTAATGCGTTGGTTTAACAGTCCGGGTGTGGCAGGCTTCCAATGTCAACTCGACTCGATTGGAAGACAATGAACGTATTTTGTGATATTTAGAAATATAAATTTGTTTGGTGCGAGTGAGGTTTTATTTAATCTCTGACCAAGGGAAACGTTTCATTTTTTCAAAGAAATGTTTGTTAAAAAATAAAGTCATAGTTCTATGGGATTCAATCACAGACCATGTGACATGGGAGTCAGGAAACTACTGTAACACACAGCGCCACCAGATTTAATAACGCAATAAAAACGCTATAAAATAATGTGACTAGGCACAGAAAAAGTTTACAGCACAGTACAATAATAAATGCTGACCATGACTTTAGAAGCATAAATTACCTTACACTCAATTTAAACACAAGCTGTCTTTCTGTATGAACCTCTAAGCTGGTTCATACAGAAAATGTAGAAATGCATTAGCCTGATTATGATTAAAAAACACATAATTAAACACGCGTTTGCGATTTAAATCAGAACACGATTTAAATCAATATAAATGTTTGTATTGTAACGCATACTGTCCAGCCTCCATTTCTCTATAAAAATTTACTCTGTTGCACACACACACACAATAGAAGGAGGAACCGCTGTCAGAAGGGAAGATATGTTCAAAATATCGCAAATATTGATCATGTTGCGATATTTTGAAATATAAAAGTCAATTGATTGTCCATAATATCGCTATTCTATTTTTTCGAAGAAATGTTTGTTAAGAGAAACGTCAGGCACCAGCTGGATTTAAACACACAACCTGCCAGATGGTAGTCAAGCACCTAGACCAGTCGGCTACAAGACAGCTCGCATGAACAGACAGGCGAAACAGCCCTACACAGCCCTGTCGCAGCACACGAATACCGTTATTAAATTGTTTAGATACGCGATTCCATATTATATTCCCTTTTAATCAAATTCTAAAAGTATGCTTGTTGACTCCGGTATCACGTTAGTTAAAGACTTCAAAGCTTAAAATGTTTAGGGAGAAATGGATACTGGTGTGTATTTTTTTCTTTAAAGTACCAAGACCAGCTATATACTGTATGTTTATGTTCCAAAATTAATATCGTTTATGGCCTTCACACGCGTTACAGTATGCTCCTATTCTTTTTATGCTCAGCTACTAAGATTTCCCTTCAGTGGTAAAATTCAACATCTACAACGGGCACAGCAAAGACGTTTACTGTAAGTCTTTCTACGACAGACCAACGGACCACGAGTGCCCCTGTCGGTCAACCAATCACGTACTGCGGTGCCACGCGTCATCTTGCATCATACTGAGCGACGTCACCTGCGGTACGTGTCTGTGACGCGCACTTTGAATGGCTGCATCTGTACCGGAAAATAATGCGGTATCGCCCGCGCATTTTGAATGGCTGCATCTGTAAATGAGGCAACTTGCAAGGCGAGCAGGCTCGGTGCACACCGAACGCAGATGTCTCAGAGCAGTTGAGACGTGTCCAAGTGGCTGTCAAAGGACGGCCCTTTGCCGGCGCCGTGGCTTAGTTGGCTAAAGCGCCTGTCTAGTAAACAGGAGATCCTGGGTCCGATTCCCAGCGGTGCCTTTCTTCCTGTCTTACTGTACAGAATTTATCCTTATGGGCAAATCCCATCCCTTTTAATTCAGGTGAATGCAAGTGTTCGTTTCCTTTCTGGAACAACTTGTTTTGAAAGAAATCTATACAGCTTGCGAAAGATGAAACACAAATCTTGCTTATCAGTGAAGAAGAGGTACTCCCAGCAGGCCAGCTAATACCAGCAGTGTTTTTTTTTTCACCCTAACCCAGAGAATGGAGAAAAGCGAGGCGCCTGTGGCTCTGCAGTGTAATCAGTTCGCGAGTTTGGCGGTTAGCTGAAAGAGTGGCAAATGGAGCTCGCCCCAGCCCGTCCTTATTCTTTTAAAGAGGATAAAAAATTAACTTCGCCGCCATTACTACCAGCTTTAAAAGACTGCCATGGGCACGGAAAAAAACACACTACAGATGACTTTTCTGGAACCGAAGCAGAGATTCCTTTACGAACCAACTGATAAAGCTCAGCCAGTGAATACTGTTAACAGAATGTGAAAGCACGATCAACTTTGTAACTGCAACCACAGGAAAAACAGCAAGAAGCAGGCTCCATTCCCCATTTAAATCTGTCGTGCGAGGCATGCTTCTTGAACGCATGAAGTAAATCCCACGATCGCTTTTGAACTTGGACAAAGTACTTCCAAAGGAGCGCTATGCGCAAAGATTTAACAAGCTCAACCCCCGCCAACGATTCGGTGTGAAGAAGCAGAACATTCAAGTTTCACAGACAGAAGCGGCACGCCAGCACAGCCAACATTAAAACGGAGGGCACACAACGATTTGCATTGACACAAAAGTGATCTGGGCAGACGTCGTTCCCTGCATAACGCAAAAAGTGGCAAAGCGCTTTTGGGTTGAGAGGACGCAAGAAGGTTTTTGTTTTGTGCCTTGATGTCAAGCTGAGAAAGTATCTTTAAACACTTTGCTTAGTTTCTCGAGAGACTGCCCAAAAGCAGTTCCCTCCCTTTGGTCTGAAGTCAGCTGAAAGGAGGTGGCGACAGAAGCACCTGGCAGCGGTGGGATTCGAACCCACGCCCCCGAAGAGACTGGAGCCTTAATCCAGTGCCTTAGACCGCTCGGCCACGCTACCCGCTGTGCGCTGTCTCTTTTTCTTGTTACTTGCTCGGAGGAGGTCAGGTGGGTTTTGCTCTTGTCGCCCGACTTAGTGGCGTTATGACCGTGGAACCGACTGCACCTGCTTTTTCTGAGATGCTTCCCCTCTCATGGTGAGATCTCGACTTCTTTAACACCTCTGGATAAAGATCTTCTGTGGAGCAGGTTTCAGACCTCTGCGTACAGCACCCTTGATGTCATTTTATCTTTACAGCAGCCGCATCCGGAAAGTTGTGTCTTTTACGTTTTATTTGAACAACAAAACTACATACAATACAAACAAGAGCACATATAACGTATCAAGAAAATCATCAGGGGCACATGCTATAATACAATTACACTTTATGAAAAACGATTACACAAGGTAAATAAAGATAAGGTCCGCACAGCTTGTTCTTACATTTCGAAAGAGTCCGTAAATGCCCCTTTATGTCTATTTTGAACTGTTCAAACGTAGGACTCTTCCCAGACCATTTCACTTTATACCACATTCCTAAACGAGGATGCATCTCCTGTTTTAGAACTATTTTGGCCGTGTGGCTTATACAACGCACCCAGAGTATTCTAATGGTGGACTGCAGATCTGTGCTATAGTTCAGTCGAATTCGAAGGATCCAGCAATCGTACTGGATTTGACAGGGATTCTGAAATGTCTCTTGCAAAAGTATTCGGGTTTGCTTGAACCTTTGATAAAAAAAAAGTGATCTGATCTGAAACTACCCAGCTTACAATCTCTGAGGTAGTTGTCACTAAACTCGGACGTGATGTGGCACACATATGCCGTGTGCCTTTACTTTTGTAAAAAACTGGTATCGGGAAAAGTTTCTTAATATTTCTTTTGATTAGCATGCAAGAAAATGTGATCATTACCTATGGAACTTCCCGCCAGCGTGGAGCTTGAATTCACAACCTTGAGATTCAGTGTTCAAGAGTCACAGAAGAGGTCGGCCTGGTCTTCAGTTTGCCACAATAAGCTCCGGCAGTGCTCCTCTGTAAAGCAGATTGTTCGGATCCGTTATGTGGGACGGCACTTCGATACTAAGATCGTTTGCAGCACACGCATGGTTTCCCCCCTTCACGCAAAAACATAGACGAAGGAAGCTCTCTTGTCTTGGACTGCTGACTCCCGGATTTAAAGCGCTCTGGGTGCCAGCTAAGTCTCTAACAAGCACACTATAAAGACAGGAATTACACTTTGCTCACGTCACGCATGGAATGGCGAGGCTACTTGTTCCAATATTATCTAGTCTCACCTCATATGGTGCCGATTCCTGGTTTTCATTTAAGAAAGAGCACTGCAAACACCGTAAACAGTGCAAAACGTGTGATGAAAGAAGTCTTTTCCCCCCTTTGTCTAAAGCAGAACACAGCGGAGTCATGCCGAGGGTTGTGAGATCAAGATTTCAGTGGAGCACTGTCGTCTACGTCTTTAGCTACATGAGTTGGACATCCTCTTGTACACGGAAAGCAGATTGAGATCCTCTGACATGAAAAGTGCCAGATAAAAGCCATTTCTCATCCTTTCTCTTAGTGGTGGAGCTATCGCATGTAAATGAGGCAACTTGCAAGGCGAGCAGGCTCGGTGCACACCGAACGCAGATGTCTCAGAGCAGTTGAGACGTGTCCAAGTGGCTGTCAAAGGACGGCCCTTTGCCGGCGCCGTGGCTTAGTTGGCTAAAGCGCCTGTCTAGTAAACAGGAGATCCTGGGTCCGATTCCCAGCGATGCCTTTCTTCCTGTCTTACTGTACAGAATTTATCCTTATGGGCAAATCCCATCCCTTTTAATTCAGGTGAATGCAAGTGTTCGTTTCCTTTCTGGAACAACTTGTTTTGAAAGAAATCTAAACAGCTTGCGAAAGATGAAACACAAATCTTGCTTATCAGTGAAGAAGAGGTACTCCCAGCAGGCCAGCTAATACCAGCAGTGTTTTTTTTTTCACCCTAACCCAGAGAATGGAGAAAAGCGAGGCGCCTGTGGCTCTGCAGTGTAATCAGTTCGCGAGTTTGGCGGTTAGCTGAAAGAGTGGCAAATGGAGCTCGCCCCAGCCCGTCCTTATTCTTTTAAAGAGGATAAAAAATTAACTTCGCCGCCATTACTACCAGCTTTAAAAGACTGCCATGGGCACGGAAAAAAACACACTACAGATGACTTTTCTGAAACCGAAGCAGAGATTCCTTTACGAACCAACTGATAAAGCTCAGCCAGTGAATACTGTTAACAGAATGTGAAAGCACGATCAACTTTGTAACTGCAACCACAGGAAAAACAGCAAGAAGCAGGCTCCATTCCCCATTTAAATCTGTCGTGCGAGGCATGCTTCTTGAACGCATGAAGTAAATCCCACGATCGCTTTTGAACTTGGACAAAGTACTTCCAAAGGAGCGCTATGCGCAAAGATTTAACAAGCTCAACCCCCGCCAACGATTCGGTGTGAAGAAGCAGAACATTCAAGTTTCACAGACAGAAGCGGCACGCCAGCACAGCCAACATTAAAACGGAGGGCACACTACGATTTGCATTGACACAAAAGTGATCTGGGCAGACGTCGTTCCCTGCATAACGCAAAAAGTGGCAAAGCGCTTTTGGGTTGAGAGGACGCAAGAAGGTTTTTGTTTTGTGCCTTGATGTCAAGCTGAGAAAGTATCTTTAAACACTGCTTAGTTTCTCGAGAGACTGCCAAAAAGCAGTTCCCTCCCTTTGGTCTGAAGTCAGCTGAAAGGAGGTGGCGACAGAAGCACCTGGCAGCGGTGGGATTCGAACCCACGCCCCCGGAGAGACTGGAGCCTTAATCCAGCGCCTTAGACCGCTCGGCCACGCTACCCGCTGTGCGCTGTCTCTTTGTCTTGTTACTTGGTCGGAGGAGGTCGGGTGGGTTTTGCTCTTGTCGCCCGACTTAGTGGCGTTATGACCGTGGAACCGACTGCACCTGCTTTTTCTGAGATGCTTCCCCTCTCATGGCGAGATCTCGACTTCTTTAACACCTCTGGATAAAGATCTTCTGTGGAGCAGGTTTCAGACCTCTGCGTACAGCACCCTTGATGTCATTTTATCTTTACAGCAGCCGCATCCGGAAAGTTGTGTCTTTTACGTTTTATTTGAACAACAAAACTACATACAATACAAACAAGAGCACATATAACGTATCAAGAAAATCATCAGGGGCACATGCTATAATACAATTACACTTTATGAAAAACGATTACACAAGGTAAATAAAGATAAGGTCCGCACAGCTTGTTCTTACATTTCGAAAGAGTCCGTAAATACCCCTTTACGTCTATTTTGAACTGTTCAAACATAGGACTCTTCCCAGACTATTTCACTTTATACCACATTCCTAAACGAGGATGCATCTCCTGTTTTAGAACTATTTTGGCCGTGTGGCTTATACAACGCACCCACAGTATTCTAATGGTGGACTGCAGATCTGTGCTATAGTTCAGTCGAATTCGAAGGATCCAGCAATCGTACTGGATTTGACAGGGATTCTGAAATGTCTCTTGCAAAAGTATTCGGGTTTGCTTGAACCTTTGATAAAAAAAAAGTGATCTGATCTGAAACTACCCAGCTTACAATCTCTGAGGTAGTTGTCACTAAACTCGGACGTGATGTGGCACACATATGCCGTGTGCCTTTACTTTTGTAAAAAACTGGTATCGGGAAAAGTTTCTTAATATTTCTTTTGATTAGCATGCAAGAAAATGTGATCATTACCTATGGAATTTCCCGCCAGCGTGGAGCTTGAATTCACAACCTTGAGATTCAGTGTTCAAGAGTCACAGAAGAGGTCGGCCTGGTCTTCAGTTTGCCACAATAAGCTCCGGCAGTGCTCCTCTGTAAAGCAGATTGTTCGGATCCGTTATGTGGGACGGCACTTCGATACTAAGATCGTTTGCAGCACACGCATGGTTTCCCCCCTTCACGCAAAAAACATAGACAAAGGAAGCTCTCTTGTCTTGGACTGCTGACTCCCGGATTTAAAGCGCTCTGGGTGCCAGCTAAGTCTCTAACAAGCACACTATAAAGACAGGAATTACACTTTGCTCACGTCACGCATGGAATGGCGAGGCTACTTGTTCCAATATTATCTAGTCTCACCTCATATGGTGCCGATTCCTGGTTTTCATTTAAGAAAGAGCACTGCAAACACCGTAAACAGTGCAAAACGTGTGATGAAAGAAGTCTTTTCCCCCCTTTGTCTAAAGCAGAACACAGCGGAGTCATACCGAGGGTTGTGAGATCAAGATTTCAGTGGAGCACTGTCGTCTACGTCTTTAGCTACATGAGTTGGACATCCTCTTGTACACGGAAAGCAGATTGAGATCCTCTGACATGAAAAGTGCCAGATAAAAGCCATTTCTCATCCTTTCTCTTAGTGGTGGAGCTATCGCATGTAAATGAGGCAACTTGCAAGGCGAGCAGGCTCGGTGCACACCGAACGCAGATGTCTCAGAGCAGTTGAGACATGTCCAAGTGGCTGTCAAAGGATGGCCCTTTGCCGGCGCCGTGGCTTAGTTGGCTAAAGCGCCTGTCTAGTAAACAGGAGATCCTGGGTCCGATTCCCAGCGGTGCCTTTCTTCCTGTCTTACTGTACAGAATTTATCCTTATGGGCAAATCCCATGCCTTTTAATTCAGGTGAATGCAAGTGTTCGTTTCCTTTCTGGAACAACTTGTTTTGAAAGAAATCTATACAGCTTGCGAAAGATGAAACACAAATCTTGCTTATCAGTGAAGAAGAGGTACTCCCAGCAGGCCAGCTAATACCAGCAGTGTTTTTTTTTTCACCCTAACCCAGAGAATGGAGAAAAGCGAGGCGCCTGTGGCTCTGCAGTGTAATCAGTTCGCGAGTTCGGCGGTTAGCTGAAAGAGTGGCAACTGGAGCTCGCCCCAGCCCGTCCTTATTCTTTTAAAGAGGATAAAAAATTAACTTCGCCGCCATTACTACCAGCTTTAAAAGACTGCCATGGGCATGGAAAAAAACACACTACAGATGACTTTTCTGGAACCGAAGCAGAGATTCCTTTACGAACCAACTGATAAAGCTCAGCCAGTGAATACTGTTAACAGAATGTGAAAGCACGATCAACTTTGTAACTGCAACCACAGGAAAAACAGCAAGAAGCAGGCTCCATTCCCCATTTAAATCTGTCGTGCGAGGCATGCTTCTTGAACGCATGAAGTAAATCCCAGGATCGCTTTTGAACTTGGACAAAGTACTTCCAAAGGAGCGCTATGCGCAAAGATTTAACAAGCTCAACCCCCGCCAACGATTCGGTGTGAAGAAGCAGAACATTCAAGTTTCACAGACAGAAGCGGCACGCCAGCACAGCCAACATTAAAACGGAGGGCACACTACGATTTGCATTGACACAAAAGTGATCTGGGCAGACGTCGTTCCCTGCATAACGCAAAAAGTGGCAAAGCACTTTTGGGTTGAGAGGACACAAGAAGGTTTTTGTTTTGTGCCTTGATGTCAAGCTGAGAAAGTATCTTTAAACACTTTGCTTAGTTTCTCGAGAGACTGCCAAAAAGCAGTTCCCTCCCTTTGGTCTGAAGTCAGCTGAAAGGAGGTGGCGACAGAAGCACCTGGCAGCGGTGGGATTCGAACCCACGCCCCCGGAGAGACTGGAGCCTTAATCCAGCGCCTTAGACCGCTCGGCCACGCTACCCGCTGTGCGCTGTCTCTTTGTCTTGTTACTTGGTCGGAGGAGGTCGGGTGGGTTTCGCTCTTGTCGCCCGACTTAGTGGCGTTATGACCGTGGAACCGACTGCACCTGCTTTTTCTGAGATGCTTCCCCTCTCATGGCGAGATCTCGACTTCTTTAACACCTCTGGATAAAGATCTTCTGTGGAGCAGGTTTCAGACCTCTGCGTACAGCACCCTTGATGTCATTTTATCTTTACAGCAGCCGCATCCGGAAAGTTGTGTCTTTTACGTTTTATTTGAACAACAAAACTACATACAATACAAACAAGAGCACATATAACGTATCAAGAAAATCATCAGGGGCACATGCTATAATACAATTACACTTTATGAAAAACGATTACACAAGGTAAATAAAGATAAGGTCCGCACAGCTTGTTCTTACATTTCGAAAGAGTCCGTAAATACCCCTTTACGTCTATTTTGAACTGTTCAAACGTAGGACTCTTCCCAGACCATTTCACTTTATACCACATTCCTAAACGAGGATGCATCTCCTGTTTTAGAACTATTTTGGCCATGTGGCTTATACAACGCACCCACAGTATTCTAATGGTGGACTGCAGATCTGTGCTATAGTTCAGTCGAATTCGAAGGATCCAGCAATCGTACTGGATTTGACAGGGATTCTGAAATGTCTCTTGCAAAAGTATTCGGGTTTGCTTGAACCTTTGATAAAAAAAAAGTGATCTGATCTGAAACTACCCAGCTTACAATCTCTGAGGTAGTTGTCACTAAACTCGGACGTGATGTGGCACACATATGCCGTGTGCCTTTACTTTTGTAAAAAACTGGTATCGGGAAAAGTTTCCTAATATTTCTTTTGATTAGCATGCAAGAAAATGTGATCATTACCTATGGAATTTCCCGCCAGCGTGGAGCTTGAATTCACAACCTTGAGATTCAGTGTTCAAGAGTCACAGAAGAGGTCGGCCTGGTCTTCAGTTTGCCACAATAAGCTCCGGCAGTGCTCCTCTGTAAAGCAGATTGTTCGGATCCGTTATGTGGGACGGCACTTCGATACTAAGATCGTTTGCAGCACACGCATGGTTTCCCCCCTTCACGCAAAAAACATAGACGAAGGAAGCTCTCTTGTCTTGGACTGCTGACTCCCGGATTTAAAGCGCTCTGGGTGCCAGCTAAGTCTCTAACAAGCACACTATAAAGACAGGAATTACACTTTGCTCACGTCACGCATGGAATGGCGAGGCTACTTGTTCCAATATTATCTAGTCTCACCTCATATGGTGCCGATTCCTGGTTTTCATTTAAGAAAGAGCACTGCAAACACCGTAAACAGTGCAAAACGTGTGATGAAAGAAGTCTTTTCCCCCCTTTGTCTAAAGCAGAACACAGCGGAGTCATGCCGAGGGTTGTGAGATCAAGATTTCAGTGGAGCACTGTCGTCTACGTCTTTAGCTACATGAGTTGGACATCCTCTTGTACACGGAAAGCAGATTGAGATCCTCTGACATGAAAAGTGCCAGATAAAAGCCATTTCTCATCCTTTCTCTTACTGGTGGAGCTATCGCATGTAAATGAGGCAACTTGCAAGGCGAGCAGGCTCGGTGCACACCGAACGCAGATGTCTCAGAGCAGTTGAGACGTGTCCAAGTGGCTGTCAAAGGACGGCCCTTTGCCGGCGCCGTGGCTTAGTTGGCTAAAGCGCCTGCCTAGTAAACAGGAGATCCTGGGTCCGATTCCCAGCGGTGCCTTTCTTCCTGTCTTACTGTACAGAATTTATCCTTACGGGCAAATCCCATGCCTTTTAATTCAGGTGAATGCAAGTTATCGTTTCCTTTCTGGAACAACTTGTTTTGAAAGAAATCTATACAGCTTGCGAAAGATGAAACACAAATCTTGCTTATCAGTGAAGAAGAGGTACTCCCAACAGGCCAGCTAATACCAGCAGTGTTTTTTTTTCACCCTAACCCAGAGAATGGAGAAAAGCGAGGCGCCTGTGGCTCTGCAGTGTAATCAGTTCGCGAGTTTGGCGGTTAGCTGAAAGAGTGGCAAATGGAGCTCGCCCCAGCCCGTCCTTATTCTTTTAAAGAGGATAAAAAATTAACTTCGCCGCCATTACTACCAGCTTTAAAAGACTGCCATGGGCACGGAAAAAAACACACTACAGATGACTTTTCTGGAACTGAAGCAGAGATTCCTTTACGAACCAACTGATAAAGCTCAGCCAGTGAATACTGTTAACAGAATGTGAAAGCACGATCAACTTTGTAACTGCAACCACAGGAAAAACAGCAAGAAGCAGGCTCCATTCCCCATTTAAATCTGTCGTGCGAGGCATGCTTCTTGAACGCATGAAGTAAATCCCACGATCGCTTTTGAACTTGGACAAAGTACTTCCAAAGGAGCGCTATGCGCAAAGATTTAACAAGCTCAACCCCCGCCAACGATTCGGTGTGAAGAAGCAGAACATTCAAGTTTCACAGACAGAAGCGGCACGCCAGCACAGCCAACATTAAAACGGAGGGCACACTACGATTTGCATTGACACAAAAGTGATCTGGGCAGACGTCGTTCCCTGCATAACGCAAAAAGTGGCAAAGCGCTTTTGGGTTGAGAGGACGCAAGAAGGTTTTTGTTTTGTGCCTTGATGTCAAGCTGAGAAAGTATCTTTAAACACTGCTTAGTTTCTCGAGAGACTGCCAAAAAGCAGTTTCCTCCCTTTGGTCTGAAGTCAGCTGAAAGGAGGTGGCGACAGAAGCACCTGGCAGCGGTGGGATTCGAACCCACGCCCCTGGAGAGACTGGAGCCTTAATCCAGCACCTTAGACCGCTCGGCCACGCTACCCGCTGTGCGCTGTCTCTTTGTCTTGTTACTTGCTCGGAGGAGGTCGGGTGGGTTTTGCTCTTGTCGCCCGACTTAGTGGCGTTATGACCGTGGAACCGACTGCACCTGCTTTTTCTGAGATGCTTCCCCTCTCATGGCGAGATCTCGACTTCTTTAACACCTCTGGATAAAGATCTTCTGTGGAGCAGGTTTCAGACCTCTGCGTGCAGCACCCTTGATGTCATTTTATCTTTACAGCAGCCGCATCCGGAAAGTTGTGTCTTTTACGTTTTATTTGAACAACAAAACTACATACAATACAAACAAGAGCACATATAACGTATCAAGAAAATCATCAGGGGCACATGCTATAATACAATTACACTTTATGAAAAACGATTACACAAGGTAAATAAAGATAAGGTCCGCACAGCTTGTTCTTACATTTCGAAAGAGTCCGTAAATACCCCTTTACGTCTATTTTGAACTGTTCAAACGTAGGACTCTTCCCAGACCATTTCACTTTATACCACATTCCTAAACGAGGATGCATCTCCTGTTTTAGAACTATTTTGGCCATGTGGCTTATACAACGCACCCACAGTATTCTAATGGTGGACTGCAGATCTGTGCTATAGTTCAGTCGAATTCGAAGGATCCAGCAATCGTACTGGATTTGACAGGGATTCTGAAATGTCTCTTGCAAAAGTATTCGGGTTTGCTTGAACCTTTGATAAAAAAAAAGTGATCTGATCTGAAACTACCCAGCTTACAATCTCTGAGGTAGTTGTCACTAAACTCGGACGTGATGTGGCACACATATGCCGTGTGCCTTTACTTTTGTAAAAAACTGGTATCGGGAAAAGTTTCCTAATATTTCTTTTGATTAGCATGCAAGAAAATGTGATCATTACCTATGGAATTTCCCGCCAGCGTGGAGCTTGAATTCACAACCTTGAGATTCAGTGTTCAAGAGTCACAGAAGAGGTCGGCCTGGTCTTCAGTTTGCCACAATAAGCTCCGGCAGTGCTCCTCTGTAAAGCAGATTGTTCGGATCCGTTATGTGGGACGGCACTTCGATACTAAGATCGTTTGCAGCACACGCATGGTTTCCCCCCTTCACGCAAAAAACATAGACGAAGGAAGCTCTCTTGTCTTGGACTGCTGACTCCCGGATTTAAAGCGCTCTGGGTGCCAGCTAAGTCTCTAACAAGCACACTATAAAGACAGGAATTACACTTTGCTCACGTCACGCATGGAATGGCGAGGCTACTTGTTCCAATATTATCTAGTCTCACCTCATATGGTGCCGATTCCTGGTTTTCATTTAAGAAAGAGCACTGCAAACACCGTAAACAGTGCAAAACGTGTGATGAAAGAAGTCTTTTCCCCCCTTTGTCTAAAGCAGAACACAGCGGAGTCATGCCGAGGGTTGTGAGATCAAGATTTCAGTGGAGCACTGTCGTCTACGTCTTTAGCTACATGAGTTGGACATCCTCTTGTACACGGAAAGCAGATTGAGATCCTCTGACATGAAAAGTGCCAGATAAAAGCCATTTCTCATCCTTTCTCTTAGTGGTGGAGCTATCGCATGTAAATGAGGCAACTTGCAAGGCGAGCAGGCTCGGTGCACACCGAACGCAGATGTCTCAGAGCAGTTGAGACGTGTCCAAGTGGCTGTCAAAGGACGGCCCTTTGCCGGCGCCGTGGCTTAGTTGGCTAAAGCGCCTGCCTAGTAAACAGGAGATCCTGGGTCCGATTCCCAGCGGTGCCTTTCTTCCTGTCTTACTGTACAGAATTTATCCTTACGGGCAAATCCCATGCCTTTTAATTCAGGTGAATGCAAGTTATCGTTTCCTTTCTGGAACAACTTGTTTTGAAAGAAATCTATACAGCTTGCGAAAGATGAAACACAAATCTTGCTTATCAGTGAAGAAGAGGTACTCCCAACAGGCCAGCTAATACCAGCAGTGTTTTTTTTTCACCCTAACCCAGAGAATGGAGAAAAGCGAGGCGCCTGTGGCTCTGCAGTGTAATCAGTTCGCGAGTTTGGCGGTTAGCTGAAAGAGTGGCAAATGGAGCTCGCCCCAGCCCGTCCTTATTCTTTTAAAGAGGATAAAAAATTAACTTCGCCGCCATTACTACCAGCTTTAAAAGACTGCCATGGGCACGGAAAAAAACACACTACAGATGACTTTTCTGGAACTGAAGCAGAGATTCCTATACGAACCAACTGATAAAGCTCAGCCAGTGAATACTGTTAACAGAATGTGAAAGCACGATCAACTTTGTAACTGCAACCACAGGAAAAACAGCAAGAAGCAGGCTCCATTCCCCATTTAAATCTGTCGTGCGAGGCATGCTTCTTGAACGCATGAAGTAAATCCCACGATCGCTTTTGAACTTGGACAAAGTACTTCCAAAGGAGCGCTATGCGCAAAGATTTAACATGCTCAACCCCCGCCAACGATTCGGTGTGAAGAAGCAGAACATTCAAGTTTCACAGACAGAAGCGGCACGCCAGCACAGCCAACATTAAAACGGAGGGCACACTACGATTTGCATTGACACAAAAGTGATCTGGGCAGACGTCGTTCCCTGCATAACACAAAAAGTGGCAAAGCGCTTTTGGGTTGAGAGGACACAAGAAGGTTTTTGTTTTGTGCCTTGATGTCAAGCTGAGAAAGTATCTTTAAACACTTTGCTTAGTTTCTCGAGAGACTGCCAAAAAGCAGTTCCCTCCCTTTGGTCTGAAGTCAGCTGAAAGGAGGGGGCGACAGAAGCACCTGGCAGTGGTGGGATTCGAACCCACGCCCCCCAAGAGACTGGAGCCTTAATCCAGCGCCTTAGACCGCTCGGCCACGCTACCCGCTGTGCGCTGTCTCTTTGTCTCGTTACTTGCTCGGAGGAGGTCGGGTGGGTTTTGCTCTTGTCGCCCGACTTAGTGGCGTTATGACCGTGGAACCGACTGCACCTGCTTTTTCTGAGATGCTTCCCCTCTCATGGCGAGATCTCGACTTCTTTAACACCTCTGGATAAAGATCGTCTGTGGAGCAGGTTTCAGACCTCTGCGTACAGCACCCTTGATGTCATTTTATCTTTACAGCAGCCGCATCCGGAAAGTTGTGTCTTTTACGTTTTATTTGAACAACAAAACTACATACAATACAAACAAGAGCACATATAACGTATCAAGAAAATCATCAGGGGCACATGCTATAATACAATTACACTTTATGAAAAACGATTACACAAGGTAAATAAAGATAAGGTCCGCACAGCTTGTTCTTACATTTCGAAAGAGTCCGTAAATACCCCTTTACATCTATTTTGAACTGTTCAAACGTAGGACTCTTCCCAGACCATTTCACTTTATACCACATTCCTAAACGAGGATGCATCTCCTGTTTTAGAACTATTTTGGCCGTGTGGCTTATACAACGCACCCACAGTATTTTAATGGTGGACTGCAGATCTGTGCTATAGTTCAGTCGAATTCGAAGGATCCAGCAATCGTACTGGATTTGACAGGGATTCTGAAATGTCTCTTGCAAAAGTATTCGGGTTTGCTTGAACCTTTGATAAAAAAAAGTGATCTGATCTGAAACTACCCAGCTTACAATCTCTGAGGTAGTTGTCACTAAACTCGGACGTGATGTGCCGTGTGCCTTTACTTTTGTAAAAAACTGGTATTGGGTAAATTAAAGTCGAAACCCAAAACAGTTACATAATTAAGAGTAAATGCCTCCTAATAGCTAGCAAACGCTCCTAGTTAGTAAAGTTGTTTGTGTCCCTGCCTGTCACGCGGGAAACTGGGGTTTGATTACCGACGGGGAGACAGCTAGTTTTTTATGATCAGATTCCAATCTTTAATGCTGTGTGTGAGAGTTTACGTAACTTTCCTTTTCTCACATTTTCTGACGACTATTCCGAAGGAGCGCCCTGTCAACTCCTAATACTTTTAAAAAAAATCTACCTGCATGTTTGATTATTTTTGTTTTATTTAGAAAAAGTTCAATATTGATCATAACTAAAGAAAATAATGATCAGAAACAAAAACAAAATGTTGAAGATGCGACTCAATCTTGAATCAGAGCTGGGTGACACGGGCTTCTGTTCTGATATGGTTGTACGAGAAACAGGAGGAATCTTTTCTCTCCTATGGAGCATGAGCTGAATCAGGAATGAGACATTTCGTGTGTTTGTGCATATGTCAACGCATGACCTACATCGTAAAACTAAAACTAAATTAAAAACTAACATTAAGTTTTCAGAGACATTCATTTATATACAAACAAGAGATAGACAAAGCAATAATTCTACATTAACTTGTCCTGCACTGATCAGACTAATTGAAATGGTCTGATTCAGAGCCTGTGCAGCTCGTGCTAATACAACATTTTCCTTTGATTTCCTTTGAGGGCGGAGTTGTCTTTAAAATCTGGATTAAATAAAAAGGAGTGACGTCAGTGTAAAACAGCTTTCCTTCTTGGGGAACAACGGTTGTGTTCCATATTTCTAATTATTTTGGTTTCAAGATAGCAATTTAGGATGAAACATAAAAGCCAGCTGGATAAAGCCGTTACACGTCATTTACAATGGTCTTTCAACTAATAGCCCGTGCAGGGATCAAACCCCAGCTGTTGGTACGAGTTGCGTAAGGCTCTGCAACATGCAGATGAGAAACTAACCTCTGCTTCTTCATTATATACACAGTGAGCTATATATGCGGGCTTACTGCCCCCTACGGGCTCTGTATTTGATTGCGGTACAAGACCGGCCGTGGAGAAATGAAGTGAAGAGGGTGTGTTCATTAAAAGGCTCATAGCATCCCTGGATGGTCTCAAACCACCACCCTTTTGGTTAACAACCGAGCCACAAAGACTCATGTACAGCTTAACACTTCTCGGTCTCAGTGTAAGTGATACACTCCGTAAAATTTCTGGAGAATCATTTGTTTTTAAAGGAAAATCGCCAACAGATCAATTGGAGTTTTTTCATTCTATACTGCAATTTCTGAAGGGTACCCTGTGAAAATACGAATTTTGACGAGAAGGGATGGACATATAAGGTCAGCAGGCTTGGGGAATTGGACCTTATGGTGAAGGCTGCTGGCTCGGCATCAGCAGAACCTGATCAATATCGGTTGACTCCGATATACTTTGACAACTTAACTTCTGGATTTAGAGACATTTACCTTAGTGTCGGTATACTAAGATGTTTTGGTAACGAGGAAGGAGGGACAAAGCAAATTGGCAGAATGTGTGCTATTTTGTTGACTACAAGTCCTCACATGCCAGAGGGTCAATATTAAAAAAAACGTAACAGTATAATCTCTTGTACTTCACAATTTAATAGTGTCTGTTACATTGTGTCTCACACCTCAGTGTCAGAATTGTGAGACGAGTTTGTAATCAGGAGGGAGGGCCATAGCAATTCAGCAGAAATTGCATTCACCTTTTCCCAATGCATTCTTACATGCCATTTTCTCACATGCCATGCTCAGAGGGTCATATTTTTAAAATGGTATCATAAAATGTCCTGAAGTTCAGGATTTTGACAGTCTGTTATATTGTGTCTCACACCTTGATGTCAGAAATATGAGACGATTTTAAAATCAGAAGGGAGGGCCCTAGCAATATAGCAAACATTGCATTTACCATTTGACAATGTCTTCTCTCATGCCATGTTCAGAGGGTCGTATTTAAAAAATGGTACAGTACAATGTCCTGAAGTTCAGGATTTTGATAGTCTTTTCCATTGTCTCTCACACATCTGTGTCAGAATTTTTAGACATTTTTATAACCAGGAGGTAGGTTCGATCACCCTCTGCTCATCCTCAGTTAACCATATAGTCTCATATGCCATGTTCTAAATGTCCCATTTAAAACTGCTATATTAAAATTTCTTGTAAAATGCAAGAGTTTGAGACTTTTTATGATCAGAAGGCAAGGTCGTGGAAAATATGCAGAAAGTGCCAGTGAATTTACGTTTTGCCTTTGTCTTATTTACTCGTGGTATAACATGCCAGTTTGTTTTATTGTGAGTTGTGTTTCTGAAATGTGTTTCATACAAAAATGCAATTTGGACAGTCTCTACTTACATATTCCCCTTTACTGAGGAAATGTACAGTAATACATCCGGATAAGTATTTTTAAAAACGACTGTAGAGAGCCATCTTCAGGCGAAAGACGACATAACATCATAGCAGCAGCATTTAAGATGGAACGAAAAACGCAAAGCAGCAGCTCGCGAATAAGAAGCCAACTTCAGCCTCGTTAGTGCAATAGCATTAGGTGAGGTGGAAAAATATGTCTTGATCTGAATCTTAACATTTTTATAGGAGGTGTTCTAGGACCTCTTGCCTCAGAAAAAAAAAACTGCCAGTACATCACTTATTTCTACTCCATCAATAGCAGCAGTGTTATCAGTACTGAGCCCTAAATGTAGGTCCTATCATCACATAAAAAGTCGAAAGTATCGACTGCATTCAACTGATAAAATGTATCTTCTATGAGAGTTATATCTTTATCCAAAATACATCGGAAACAAATTTGCACGTTTTTTGGGGGGGATCCCAAAGACTGACACTCAAAACTTTTTTTTCCTTCTTTCCAGGAGGGAGGATTATTCAGATGCAAACATTGTCCCAAAATCAATGTACTCTCCATTGATATTCAAATCCTCAAATTCTTCATCTGAACGTCGATATTGAAATATGATATCGTACAAATTGTGGTTTTCTTTTTAAAGCAAATTTTATGCTTTAAATTAAATAAATTGTATTTATTATGAATGTGCCGGAAATTTTTCAGTACTTTAGAGGGTTCTGCCATTTTAGATGTTATGCTGTTCCTGTCTGATTTATCAAATGTGTCATTTAAATCTCCAGTCATTTCTATATCAGTCTGAAGGCCTTGCAGTAAAGATTGCAATTCATCCAAAAATGCCAAGTTTCCCACTGGTGATACATACAAGGAAATGAATGTATATTTCCCCCCCAAATCAACAAATTTAAAATCAAATACCTCCCTCATCTGCAGGTGGAGAGAATAATGTCAGAAGAAATACAGGTTTAAAAGTCAGGAGCATTGATAGTCCTATTTTAAAATGACACTAAAATGCTCACAATATATTAAAAAGCTCTGTAAAATGCAAAAATAATAAAAAAAATATTAAAACAAGGTAAAAAGAAATAATACACAGTTATAAAGCTCAGGGATTATCAATGTGAAGTTACAATGGGTTGATTGTGTTTCATGTGATTTAAAAAATAAAATGTTTGCAAAAAATCCACTTACAATATGCTAAAAATGGCAAGAATACTTAACCTTTTACTACCAGTGACATATTTAGCCAATGTCCGCCTGGAATTTCCTCCCCCTTAAACATTTGTTATATCTCTGCAGCAGAACATAGCAGGAGCCTGGTTCAGGTCTTAAATTGAAGCTAACCCCCTTGGCTTTGAGTGTGAATAGTCAAATTTCTTATATTGCTTAATGTGTTCACTCAGCAGACAAACATATGAAAAAAAAAACAAAAAAAACAGCTGGCGAACATTTTTTTTTGGTCTTCAGAGGTCAGATTTTTCAACTATATGCATGTCAAGGGCCTGGGAATGATTTGAAAACCTTGTTCTAGGTGGCTACTAGCTTGGATAAAAAATTGGGACAAATTGATCAATTAGAAAAAATTCTACATCATGTTTTGTGAAGACTGGACCTGGAATGAAATGTCACGCCTATAATAAAAAATCATAAAATATAGAAAATAATAAGAATAAAAACCATTGCAATTGCTATAAAAACCTTAAGACACTGCTAGAGAGCCTTTATCTGCTGTTATGCAATGAAAAAAAACCTCAGAGTTGCCTTCTGGTGTGAAAAAAAGGAGCACTGATAAGAAACTGATAAAAAAAACTGATTGATTATCCCTTCTGAGTCAATGATTGACAGCTAAAAATGCAGCCTGAAGCTTCTAGAGGAAGTCTCACCCCCTAAGGGCTCTGAATGGCTGAAAATACAAAGAATGACAGCGGTTTTTACCAATCAAATCGCCTTATTTCTGGCGCTCGTTCTTCAAACATTTACTACGTCATCAGTAACGTTTACTAGTCTCTAGCTCTTGAGATAAACTAGTCTGGGTTATTTTGGATATATATCATGCTCCAGAATAAGGTAAAAACATGGGATATATATATATATATTTGCTGTTTTTTGCTTTTGCGGTTTTGTTGGTAAAAATGTATGATATTGACATGCTGTGCTTGACGGGTTGCCGTGTGTTTTTATTGGGATTCTGCTAGTTCATTAATTTATTGGTTTATTGCATAATAGTGTCATGTCTGAGGAAACAAACTTTATGGTTTTGTTGTGGTGATATTTGAGAATACGTGCATGTGAGAAAATTTGTGGAGCGGTTTCAAACAAACGTTGTTTATCTCGCGTTTATCTTAAAAATAAAAAGTGTCATCTGGGGAGACAGGAGTGGTCCTCGGTGACCGCGATCCGGGCTAAGTTAACAGGTGTGTAATTTTAAAAAAATAAAACAAGTTAAAAATAAATACTAAATGGGTTTAACATTCAGGAATGTAATTGGTCAGATGCTTACGATAAGTGATGCTGGTGTTTCGTGTGATTTAGCGAATTCAAAAAAATATTAATTTTAAAAACGGCAAGAGCTCGTATGGAAAAAAAAAAGTTCGTAAGTATCTTTGTTACAACAGCCGCGCCAGAACTATTCAGATACTGTACATCAGAAAAGTACCTGAACTTGACTGGTTTATATTCAGTTATGTGCATTGGGAACGAAAGGGAGACTTAGATGGATTTTATTAGGGTTTTAGGAATCAGAAAATTTATTTTTACACGTTTATGCCTACGAGCAGAAATAACTTCCTGCTTTCAGCGCTTTTTTTGTTTCTGCTTGTAACCTCGAACAGAGAAACCCAGTACTGACTCACAGAAACACCCCGGAGTTTCTGTGTTTCTGGGATTTAAGAGGGATGTATGCAGCGGTGTTACTAGTCTGGAAGGAGGAGACGCGCATTCCGCACGGGGAGCGTAGAGCAATGAGCCGCACCTGCTGCGCGCTGAGTCCTGTCCTATATAACCGCTGAGCACGGATACACAGAGTCTTCAGCCAGTGTTGGAGATTTATGATTTCAATGTTTTTTTTTCCTTTTGAGCAGAAGATGGATTTCTTCCTCTAGTTAAAGTTATTGGAGTTGTGGTTACTGTGCAAGACCGTCGGGAATAGCGCTTTTATTTATTTTTTATCAAGCAGTCTCCTGTATACTGTACGTGAAATAAAGATAAGAGTGCTTTCTTGATACTTCACAAGAGTATACATAATTTACGAGCTGTATTAAAAAAAATGAACTGGAAGAAAAGCAATAGGGCTGGAGTTTATAGACTGTGATGCAAATACGAGAGTAGGAGAGGAGGGGACTAGTTCAGGAGCACAACCGGCCCTCTCCTGCCCATTCTCCCACCAGGGTCTGTTGTAACCCAGTGTGAAATTCAGCTCCTTGCAGTTCAGCTTTTGATCACTCAGCTGCTTTGCCCTGGGAATATGGGGCAAATAAAGGAGATAGCAACCAGACTAGAGGGAGAGTTTTTATTCCTAAGGGATGACTTGTTTTACAACAGCAGACAACTTAAAGAAACAAAAACCTCTGTTCTGCTGCTCCAGGTTGGTTCCACTGGGAACAAGTGTGGCCAGGAGCTCATGAACAGTAATTAGGGGTTGTTTCCACAAGGGGGGCTGGAGTAAGTTAGATGTCAAGGGCAATAAAACTCATTAGACCTAATTGACCAGTTAAAGTGAGTTGTTCTGCTTTCTGCACAGAAACCAGTGCTCTCTTCTCAATGTGTGGGTGAGTCTGTCAGTGATATAACAGCTAGGCAGGACTGCCACTGTGGTCTATTTCATCACCTGTGACCCCATCTTCCAAAGACAATAGTCCAATCTAGCATAGAGTGTCCCGGACTGCTCCGTCAGTGACAGTGAGAGGTTTATCTTGTCTCTTGTTCCGCCAGAATGTAACAAATAGTGACCCCTTAATGGAGGAAACTTTAGCTTTTGTGGGTAATTATACCACTTGACAATGTTACAGGTGTTGGGGGGGGGGGACCCCTAGTGATCCCACAGTCTCACATAGACAATGGCCAGTCTACACAAACCTCCAGTCAACACAGCCCTGACCCCTGTTATGTCACCCAGGTCTACACTGTGAGACAATGATTATTTAGGAAAATTGTAAGGAATGCATTCCAAAGCAGTCAATGGAAGTATGGAATTAAAATAGTCAAGTCTTGATAAATAGAGTATATTATCTATTTATTATATCTTTACATTGTAACAAAAACAAATTTCAAGTCCATTATGAGCACACACAGCATATTAAAGATGGGTCTCTGCACTGTAAAGGAATCTCAGTTCACTTATAAAAACTTTAGCTAATAAACCTGAAATGTCATTTCTTTTACTGCTTGTTCTTTAAGGTACTAACTCATTGACATTATGTAGATTAAAATAAGACATGTTCACAAAGAAAAAGCATTTATCACAAATGTATCATGCCAAATAAACTCTAGTAATCAAGAGCAATTAAGAAAAGGAAACAAAACC
Source organism: Atractosteus spatula (assembly GCF_055471065.1). Classification (NCBI taxonomy): domain Eukaryota; kingdom Metazoa; phylum Chordata; class Actinopteri; order Semionotiformes; family Lepisosteidae; genus Atractosteus; species Atractosteus spatula. The sequence goes on from NW_028296893.1 coordinate 172,313, forward strand.
ATCTTTTGAGGATGCCAGATAGAAATGTAAACACACACTCACACGTGGGGCCAATCTTACCAGAAATCAATTAACCCACCAATGATCTTGGACTGATGTCTGAAAACCAGAGCAAACAGTACAATATTAAGGTACTAAAGCTATTAGTAGAACAGATCTAGCTTCTCAACATAATACTTATGTCTGAACTTCATTGAATAGTGACACTTCAATCTTTCATATTCAATATTTTTCACAAAATCAACAGCTGAGAACAGACCGCCATATACCTTTATCCAGTGGTTTTCAGAGCAGAGACATCCGTGTGGGCAAGAGTTCTTTCCCTGAGGTCCACTGCACGTCAGCTAGCCACGTTCTGGCTGGGTCGTGTGTACTCCTGGGAACGTCGCCTGTAATGAATATTGGGGACTTTGTACAAATGAATAATGTGAGCATATTAATATGATTTGTGTTGAAGCCAAACATAGACAATCACTGTTAAAACTTGAATTCAACCTCCAGTGTCTGCTTTTGAAATGCTGATCATCACCCGTCTTCTGGCTTCTAGATGCACGTGTTAATGGATATTTCTTGTCTTCTTTTTTTTCCCCCCATATTTCTGTATCATTAAGTACTTCTGGGTCATTTCATGTACCTCGTGGCATCTTGGCTGGTGGTGAATGGCAGGCAGCTGCTCTAAAAATAACATGCCTATTAATATGATGTTGAAGACAAAACCAAAACAATACAACTTTGTTTTGCACTTTACAATTTATCACAAGCTTGTCATATTTACAGTCATCGACTGATTTAGGCTGCTGTTCCTGTGAAAAATGTCCTTTGTTTAAGAAAGATTCAATTTAAAATCTTTAGGTTTTAAATATAAACCACTGGCAATATGGTAATCACTTTTACAACTTTTAAGAAGTTGCAAGATCCATATCCCTTCCTTATGAACTTGAACTTTATTGCCATATGTAACCGGTACTGGTACAATGGAATTCTTACTCACAGAAAGTCTCTCGATTGTAAAACAAGTGTAAAAAACAAGACAAAGTGCAAACAGTGCATCAAGACAATGTACAAACAATAGACAATGTGCAAGTAAACATGTAGACAGTTTGAATGTAAACAATACAGACGTGTAAACAATGACTGGAGATGTGCAATAGATAAGAAATCATAAAGAGGTAGATGGTGATGGTGTAGGTGAGGTCCGAGGGGGATGGCTAAATGTGTTCGCCAGTCTCACTGCTTGTGGATAGAAGCTATTGAAGAATCTAGTGGTAAGTGTCCGTATGCTCTTATATCTCTTGCCTGAGGGCAGTGGGGTGAAGAGCTCCTGCCCGGGGTGGTGACTGTCCTCTGTGATGGCCAGAATTCTACCACGGCAGCGGTCCTCATAGAGCTGTTTAATCTCGGTGAGACCGCAGCCGATGATCTTCTGGGCCATATTGACCATTCTCTGCAGTGCCTTTCTTTCTCGCGAAGAGGTGTTGCCATACCACACGGTGATCCCGTTGGTGAGGACGCTCTCGATGGTGCAGCGGTAGAAGTTCACCAACACATGTATTGGCATCCCCCATCGCTTGAGGCACCTCAAGAAATAAAGGCGCTGCTGAGCCTTCTTCATGATAGAGTCAGTGTTCACAGTCCAGGTTAGATCTTTAGAGATGTGAATTCCTAAAAACCTAAAGCTGGTGACTGTTTCCACTTCCATTCCATCAATACTGAGTGGGCTGTGAGTGTATGGCCTGTGTCTCCGAAAGTCCACTATTAGCTCTTTCGTTTTCTTTATGTTCAAGTCCAGGTTATTGCTATGACACCACCTAAGCAGCTGTACAACTTCATCCATGTAAGTGGACTCGTCATCATCACTGATCAGTCCTATTATAGTGGTGTCATCGGCAAACTAAATGATGCGGTTGTTGCTGTGTCTTGCTGTGCAGTCGTGAGTAAATAGGGAGTACAACCTTGGACTCAGACAGCAGCCTTGTGGGGTTCCAGTGCTCAGGGTGAGTGGTGTTGATGTTTTATTGCCTATCCGCACCACCTGTGGTCTCTCGATAAGAAAGTCCAGCAGCCAGTTGCAGACAGAGTTGCACAGACCTAATCCCCTGAGCTTTGTCACCAGTTGACTGGGTATGATGGAATTGAATGCTGAACTGTAGTCCACAAACAGCATTCTCACATACGAGTTCTTAGTGTCCAGGTGTTCCAAGGCTGTATGCAGAGCCAGGGAGACAGCATCATCCACTGATCTGTTGTTCTGGTAGGCGAACTGCAAGGGGTCCAGGGACTCTGTGATGGAGGAGTTGATGTGTGACAACACCAGCTTCTCCAGGCATTTCATCACCACAGATGTTAATGCTACTGGGCGGTAATCATTCAGGCATGTCACTTTTGCCTTTTTGGGGGTTGGAACAATAGTGGTTTTTTTGAAGCAGGTGGGGACCATGGACTGTGACAGGGAGGAGTTAAAGATGTCCGTAAGCACTGTGGTCAGCTGGGCTGCACATGTCCTTAGGACTCGAGGTGGTATCCCATCAGGCCCTGCAGCCTTACGGATTTTCACCCTGCTCAGAGTCTTCTGCACGTCCTGCTCTGAGAGTTTCAGAACAAACTCGCCCTGCACACTTGGGGTCTTCTCAGCATTGCCCATGTTCAGAGCATCAAAGCGGGCATAGAAATGGTTCAGCTTGTCAGGCAGGGATGCCTTGTTCGTGTCAATCTCCTGGCTGCAGCCCTTGTAGCCTGCGATTGACTGTAATCCCTGCCACAGCCTCCGGGTGTCAGCGCACTGCGTTTCAAGCCGCACTCTGTAGCTCTGTTTGGCGCGTTTTATGGCTTCCTCTAATGCATACCGTGATTTCTTGTACAGCTCTTTGTCCCCCGATTTGAACGCGATGGATCTATCTTTTATTTTATTGCGAATGTCGTTGTTGAACCACGGTTTCTGATTGGGAAATGACCTAATTTTCATTTCTGGTACACAAATGTCGGTGCAGTATTTAATATAGCTGGTGACCGCGTCCGTATACTCATTTAAATCTGTGTCGGGAGCTCTGAATGCGTCCCAGTCTGTACTATCAAAGCAGTCTATTAACTTGCTTTCCGCCTCCTCAGACCAACAACGCACTGACCTGTTCGCAATGGGGGAGGTCTTCAGCTTCTGTTTGTACTCAGGAAGCAACAGGAGAGCGATGTGGTCCGACTTACCGAAACTCGGTTTGGGAAGCGCTTTGTATGCTCCTTTTATTGTTGTGTAGCAGTGATCCAAAATATTGTCTCCTCTTGTCGGTACTGTGACATGCTGAATGTATTTTTGCAGTACTTTCCTCAGAGTGCAGTGGTTGAAGTCGCCAACTACAATTGAGACGGCTTCTGGGTGGGAGTTTTCGTGCTTGTTGATAATGTCGTGGAGTTCGCTATGTGCTGCTTCCACGCAGGCTTGAGGTTGAATGTAAACGGTTGTGATGATAGTGGCGGAAAACTCCCTCGGCAAATAAAAGGGTCGACATTTTATGGTCAGGTGTTCTAGATTCGGCGAGCAGGATTTAGAGATTACCTTCACGTCGGTGCACCACTTGCTGTTGACCAGGAAGCAGACGCCTCCTCCTTTGTGTTTGCCGGTTGCTTGGTGGTTTCTGTCCATGCGGTAAATGGTGAACCCCTTTGGCTGGATGGCGGTGTCCGTGACGCATGCATTCAGCCAGGTTTCCGTGAAGGCATAAACACAGCAGTCCCTCAGGTCCCTTTCCGCATTGATCCGACAATGTAGCTCATCTATCTTTTTGTCCAGTGACTGAACATTAGCTAACAAAATAGACGGCAGCGGTGGTCTGTGCGGACGCCTTCGTGGTCGCGCTAGTACGCCGCCTCGTCTCCCCCGGCGTCTGCCCACCTGTTGTTGTTGTTTGCCGCATCTTTGTCCGATCCAGCAGGTGGGGTCCGGTACGTGAAAAAAGTTGTTTGATGACATTAAGGAGTCTGTCCTCAGGTTTAAAAGCGTTTGTCTATCATAAGTAATGACAGACATTGAGCGTCCAACACAAAACAAGAGTATTAACGTATAAATAAACATTAAAACAGACACACAACGAGAGAGGTTTCTGTAAACCGTCGCCATCTTTCCATCTTTTCTTATATCCTTGCTGATGAGAATGAGAAATGCTATTTTCAAGACATTAACACGAATATAATTTTTACATTAATTCCAAGATACAAGAAAATGAATATCTTCAAAATATGCACTTTAATATACTTACTTAGTTTCTTTTTTGGAAATGGTCAGTGAACCAACCACTCCAGAGCTTGTCCTTCACCTTGAAATTATTTCCTGGAAATGCTGTAATCACAGAGGAGCTCTTCTCCCCTCAACAATGTCCCTTTTTGTCACAGACAGAATTATGACAGACTGTTCGTTGATTATAAATGACTTTCTTACAGCCCTTACATTGTCTTTTCTCTTTGATTGATTTATCCATCTTCCGATTTGCCTCCTTATCCGGGAGGCAGGCTCAGTGTTTTTCACGAGCATCAATGCACAGTTTTTGTGCAGGTTCATCTGAAAAGAAAAGACATCTCATGTCTCTCTCTGTCATCTGTGAGCTTCAGCAGTTGTCTTTGTGATGACCTTGCCATTGTAATCACACACCACCTCTCCCTTCTGGAAACACCTGGAAGTCACAAACTTCTACCCCTTCACAGTGTAGTGTGCTCTCACGAGGCACCAGTTCTGTAGGTTTTGGGCATTTACGGGGACAATTATTAATTGTAGCCATAAATTACAAAGTTGATTCTTTTGATGGCTTTAGAATCCAACCATGCGATATAACTCAAACAACGCACACACACAGGTACTAATACACGAGCATACATTTATTAATACATAGAATATGCATGTAAACCTAACAGATCTTATCGAGAGGGTTATCAGAATACAAAAGGTATATATTCAGTCAGTTACGAAGAGTTACATATATCAAGAGGACATACGTTCAGTATATCATTCATTGAGACCGTTTCGTAAATGAACTTGGTTATAACTTCTACATTAGATACTCAAAACAAGTACATAACTCTTAGGAATTAAATTGATATCAACTGGTTGGGATAACAATTGAATTCTCGAGCAGTAATGCATTGAAGTTGAATACTCATCCAATCTCTGGGGATTCAGATCTCCTGCGGGCTCTCTGGCTCCGTGCCAGGCTGTGCTGTGCTGCAGATGCTCACTGACCGGCTAGTTAGTGTTGGCTTTAACTAGCAAAGTTTGTGCACAGGAGAAAAGATGACTGTGGGTCCCAGCAAGTCAGGAAGAGGACCGGTTCATTCCTGATGAAGCGCTAGTTCTGAATAGTGATTCAGCTGTCCACAGTTCCGATCTGTTCACAAGGCTTGCTGCTGGTGCTTACCTCAGGTGGATCCTCTGCTTACTCTCTGGCAACCTCCGCTCTAGACTCTTAGAACAAAGGAAAGTTCTGGCACTCGGACACACTGGCCGTTCCGTGGTTGTCCGGGCTGAGTCTCAGGATGGTCAGGAGGCGCACTGCGAGAATGTCCTGCCCTTGGGAGCCTTTTGCTCCTGGGCCGTCCTGCCCTGGAATTCTCCTTTGAATTCCCTTTAGAAAAGTCCAGGAAATAGTCTCTCAGGCCCTCTGTGTTGCCTGTTTTTACCTGGAGGAACTTCAGCTCGTTCATTGGCTGAAAGTTCCATGGGCATCAGAGTCCCACGTGGGTTACTCGGCCCTACCAGTCCCTGATTGGTTGATCAAGGTGAGATGTGAGTCACTTACTCCTGACACTTAGGAATGCAGTCCAGATGTCCATCTGGCACACCCTAGACAGATAGGCGCCAATGGATGACCATTGATCATGATAGCTAGGCTTAGCTAAGTACATCCCCATTTGGGAGCTGTCCCTTATCAAAAGAAAACATCTTTAAATCAGCCTGCATGAATAGTTTCTCTGTGGCTGCACCACAGAGATGAACAGAGAGATGGGGCCTCATTAGAAAAAGCACAGCAACACTTAATTCTGTCTTATTAACAACCATTGCCGCTACAAGTGAAAGGCTGAAGTGAAATAGAGCGGGGACGAAGGCAGTGAAGAGAGAGAACGTGGGAAGAAGAGAAAAACGCAAGGGAAATAAAGCAGCGTCGTAAAAGAGGTGACGGAACTGTCCTCTCTATAAGAAGGGTTCCAGCGAGCCTTGCACTCGCTTACGGCCACACCCCCTTGAGCACGCCTGATCTCGTCTGATCTCGGAAGCTAAACAGGGACGGGCCTGGTTAGTACTTGGATGGGAGACCGCCTGGGAATACCAGGTGCTGTAAGCTTTTAAGCGCAGGAGGCGCCCTATCCCTGCTCGCTCGCTCATTCCCCTGTTCACACGTGCAGTGCGGCTTGTCCGTCTGTTTATTTGTCAGCTTTGGCGAGACACGGGTGCTTGTGTATTAGCGTGAGCGTTTTTTATTCTGATCGTGAACAGTTTTACAAGTCCGCAAAGGATCGAGGAAAGGTTTATCGCCAGCTGAAAAGAGACACAGCGCTTCGGCTGTGGAGACTTGTTCGGCTGGCGTTCGGGGAGTCCCGTTTTTCAGAATTGTATTGAGATCGTTTTCCACAGAGCTCAGATGTCAAAGCACAGCAGCAGCTCTCCACAGCGATCCTCTATAGCGCCCTTTCTCCCGCAGCTCCGTCCTCATTGGAAGGAAGCAAGAGTGAAAGGCTGAAGTGAAATAGAGCAGGGACGAAGGCAGTGAAGAGAGAGAACGTGGGAAGAAGAGAAAAACGCAAGGGAAATAAAGCAGCGTCGTAAAAGAGGTCACGGAGCTGTCCTCTCTATAAGAAGGGTGCCAGCGAGCCTTGCACTCGCTTACGGCCACACCCCCTTGAGCACGCCTGATCTCGTCTGATCTTGGAAGCTAAACAGGGATGGGCCTGGTTAGTACTTGGATTGGAGAGGGCCTGGGAATACCAGGTGCTGTAAGCTTTTAAGCGCAGGAGGCGCCCTATCCCCGCTCGCTCGCTCATTCCCCTGTTCACACGTGCAGTGCGGCTTGTCCATCTGTTTATTTGTCAGCTTTGGCGAGACACGGGTGCTTGTGTATTAGCGTGAGCGTTTTTTATTCTGATCGTGAACAGTTTTACAAGTCCGCAAAGGATCGAGGAAAGGTTTATCGCCAGCTGAAAAGAGACACAGCGCTTCGGCTGTGGAGACTTGTTCGGCTGGCGTTCGGGGAGTCGCGTTTTTCAGAATTGTATTGAGATCGTTTTCCATAGAGCTCAGATGTCAAAGCACAGCAGCAGCTCTCCACAGCGATGCTCTATAGCGCCCTTTCTCCCGCAGCTCCGTCCTCATTGGAAGGAAGCAAGAGTGAAAGGCTGAAGTAAAATAGAGCGGGGACGAAGGCAGTGAAGAGAGAGAACGTGGGAAGAAGAGAAAAACGCAAGGGAAATAAAGCAGCGTCGTAAAAGAGGTGACGGAGCTGTCCTCTCTATAAGAAGGGTGCCAGCGAGCTTTGCACTCGCTTACGGCCACACCCCCTTGAGCACGCCTGATCTCGTCTGATCTCGGAAGCTAAACAGGGATGGGCCTGGTTAGTACTTGGATGGGAGACCGCCTGGGAATACCAGGTGCTGTAAGCTTTTAAGCGCAGGAGGCGCCCTATCCCCGCTCGCTCGCTCATTCCCCTGTTCACACGTGCAGTGCGGCTTGTCCGTCTGTTTATTTGTCAGCTTTGGCGAGACACGGGTGCTTGTGTATTAGCGTGAGCGTTTTTTATTCTGATCGTGAACAGTTTTACAAGTCCGCAAAGGATCGAGGAAAGGTTTATCGCCAGCTGAAAAGAGACACAGCGCTTCGGCTGTGGAGACTTGTTCGGCTGGCGTTCGGGGAGTCGCGTTTTTCAGAATTGTATTGAGATCGTTTTCCACAGAGCTCAGATGTCAAAGCACAGCAGCAGCTCTCCACAGCGATCCTCTATAGCGCCCTTTCTCCCGCAGCTCCGTCCTCATTGGAAGGAAGCAAGAGTGAAAGGCTGAAGTGAAATAGAGCGGGGACGAAGGCAGTGAAGAGAGAGAACGTGGGAAGAAGAGAAAAACGCAAGGGAAATAAAGCAGCGTCGTAAAAGAGGTGACGGAGCTGTCCTCTCTATAAGAAGGGTGCCAGCGAGCCTTGCACTCGCTTACGGCCACACCCCCTTGAGCACGCCTGATCTCGTCTGATCTCGGAAGCTAAACAGGGACGGGCCTGGTTAGTACTTGGATGGGAGACCGCCTGGGAATACCAGGTGCTGTAAGCTTTTAAGCGCAGGAGGCGCCCTATCCCCGCTCGCTCGCTCATTCCCCTGTTCACACGTGCAGTGCGGCTTGTCCGTCTGTTTATTTGTCAGCTTTGGCGAGACACAGGTGCTTGTGTATTAGCGTGAGCGTTTTTTATTCTCATCATGAACCTTATATACTGTATCTCTACATCCCATAACCTTTAACGGCAGGTGCCTGGGTGTGGACATGTTCTGATGTAATATTTAATTTTTAATTTATTAAATAAGTAAACATTTTAGTAAAGTCTGTTATATTGTTAAAATCTATAAGCGTTATAAATATCAATTTTTGCTTGTGCTTATAATTTATCGCTGCTAAATGTGTCTTATTCAATTATTTTAACACTTTTATGACCTATCCACTAAAATATAAAAACCTGCCCTACAACGCTCTTCTCAAAAGATAAAATAAGTTTTACATTTTTTGATTCAATGTAATTTCTTTTCTAGAGAAACACATCATTTGAGGCTTGGGTTGCATGTTAATATTTTTAAGGTTTAAAGACTTTACGTTCACGGTACGTGGAAAATCATTTCAAACTTTTGAAAAGTTGTTGAGAATTTGTCATTGAAATAAGCTTACATATTTTAATTCAAAGTGATTACTTTTCACTCTCGATAAAACACGTGTGATTTTGGGGCGGAGGGATATGGTGGGGCGTTCTAAAACATCACAACCATTTGAAAAATGTCTTGAGCTATGTAGGCATGGTTACAAATGTGGAGTTTATGCTTAAATTAGCCGACTTGCCGGTTTTGAAGTGTGACACCTGAGCTGTCAGGCCCCGATATTGACTGCTGCGAAGATGGCTTCTTTGAGTAGTGAATCATCGGATTCCTCTGCTATGCAAACTGAAGAAGTAGGTTGCTAAAATATTTTTTCTGATAGTGGAATTGTCGTTTCAATCTGCGTTTAGCGTATTTCGTTTTCAACACTTTGTCTTCTTTTTAGCAAAAGCTGACCCAGCACTCAGTGGTGTGTGACAGTGGCTGTCATGTGAACTCATGAAGAGTTGCTACAAATGGTAAATATTAAACCACAGCAAGTTCGAAGCAAACGAAAAACTAACACAAAAGAGGCATTACAATTGTAAATATTTTAGGTAAAAAGCATGCCTATTTATTTTGTTAAGCCTTCCTTTTCTTTTTTCCTTTAATAGAATAACGAAGAGGTCGACGCATCAATCTTCAAACTACCATCAAGCTTGAATGTTTCGTGTCTGTTCATGTGTGTTCGCCAAAATGTGGTTAATGATGATGTTCAACCTAGTTTAGCTAACGATGGCTCTAATGAGCCCGATGCTATGGATCAGATTGTAAAGTCGGTGGTATGTTGCACCTTCAACCATTGTTTAAAGGGGGTTGTGGTTGACGAATGCGCGGCCCGTTTGATTAATCATCCAGGTCAACGGGGTCACACATGCCTAGTTGTCGGGTGCGCGGATGGGTACTGTGGTGTCTCCGGGGGAAAGTTTATGTAAATGAAAGTAGTACTCACACCACACTTTTCTTTCCTGAGTTTCGTGGCTTTTCTTCCTCCAACTATCTTCCAAATACAGTCCGTAATCCGTTCCCTTAATCCTGATCCTATCCGAGTTCCAAAAGTCCGTAATAAAGCCAATCCGCGATGTATCCTTATCCAGTGTCCGTAATCCAAAAACCATAAACCTTTTCTCCTTTCAGTAGTCCGTTATTCTTTAGCCCGATCTTTAACATACACCTCTTTCCTCTCTTTTCCTCCAAACCGCATTCACCTTATCGGCTTCCGCCCTGTTCACTGCCTCCGGGGCACTTATATTTTGGTTCCTGATGCGGCTCAGCTGTGTCTCATTGTTTCTCAGGGTAGACCCTTTCCATGTACCGGTCAGCTGATTCTTTTTGGCAGCCATTTTGCTAAGGTCCATATCTAGTATTTTAAGTAGGTCATTCCGAAAATACCTGTTATGAATGACCCTTCCCCTGGTCATGTTACAGTACAAAGATGTGTTGTTTGCCGCATTAGAAATTTATAAGTGTCTCAGTTTAGCCCGAATTTTATCGGCTGTTCTGTACATCGCCAGTGGCCTGGGTGCCTATACTTTTACAGATGATACTGAGCGGAGTATAAAGCACTTGCTGAGAAAAATAATTGACGACCGCTCGCCATATGAGTATGTACGCTCCTTACTTGTAAAGGTAGATGGAAAAATACTACACGTGACTTTTGGTGCGTTGCAAAACTTATTTTATACTTATTTATACTTATTTTTACAGAAAAGAAAAAAGATCTATGTAAAACCAGGGCTGTGAAATACTCGCAATGTGAATAGAGCTTTCACTCTGTTTTACAGACACAGGTGTGCCATCGTGAGAAGAATGAAAAATTTCGAATGTATATGTAAGAATTCTTACAAAAAGTGCTTTACACTCTTCTTTCTGCAAAGCTTGAAATAAAAATCAATTAACTGAATGCTAATGTCCTTGAATTTGTTAAAGAGATAGATGTGCATGTAAAGAACATGAGTGAAATTACTGCGATTCTGATGTTTTCAGATCAGAAACTGAAGCCTGGCGGATTCAGCGGTGTGTATTCCAAAACTACAACGTATTTTACATAGAACCTGTGGTAACACCGTCCCTCTGATCACTCAGGCTAATTTATTTGCTCTGTTAGGGTCGCCCAGTTCGGTGTTCACGGCTATAGAAATGGCGAGAGAAAGGGCGTTATGAATGCTTTTTCAGATGCTGCTGAGTTTCTGAACAATGTTGGGGCGATAGCTACAACTAATTTTCTGCACCAACATTTAATTGGCGATTGCAAGCAGTAGTCTGTAATGTGTGTGAAAAGTTTAAAAGTGTATACTGGGATGTTTCTGTAATTTAAAACCTACTGATGAAATAAAGTGGTTCACATTTCACATGCTATTTGTCCTGCGAGTTCTTTCTGTGACACTTTACTCAGTCAGTCAGTCAGTCAGTGTGCGTGTGTGCGTGCGTGCGTGCGCTCACATCCCAGAAACTCGCGGCACTCACCAGACTTCCCACACCGCCGATTCCCTAGGGTTATAATAGATTGCATTCAAACCTGCAGCAGACATGATCACCTTCCATCCCTCGTTGCTAATACGCTCTTTCACACACTTATTTATAAATCGAAGGGGATGCGGTGGTGGGCATTTGGACCCTGAGGCCTGGGGCTGCTAGGGGTGGAAGGCGGGACAACAACACTCATTATGACACACCATTGGCTCTCGAGGGGGCGGGACATCCGCCCATAACATTGCACCATTGGCCGATAAGGGGGCAGGACATCTGCCCATGGCGGCCTCCCATTGGCTGAAAAAGGGGGCGTGGTACCTGTCAAAATGTTTGATGAAAGGTGTCGCTTTATTCTACTCCCGGGCCAAAAACAGCCCTCGGATCATCAACTCAATCAGGAACTCCCAGTCTCACAACTGCATTCCCTCGGTGCTTCCCTACCACCCTAACCCAATTTCTATCCCCAGGACCATCATTAACAATGACTACATTTTACAGGACGATCCCTCCATTGGTACTCTTTTTTCCGACCGCCCAATCATCTCTTATCGCTGACCACCACATAAGCTTCTTGTTCACAGCTCCCTCACACTCAGCACCTTCCCCTGCAATAGCACTCGCTGCATCACTGGCAAATACATATCTAACGACATTCGGGGCATCACAGGACAATTCCAGATAACCCTGACAACATCCTGTATCTCATTTACTGTATCTCTTGCAAAAAATGCCCAGCTATCTACATTTGGGAAACCGAAAGGAGACTAGGAGAATGCTTCAGAGAACATATTAGGGCTGGGAAGGTTAAAGATTTCTCCAAGCCCATAGTTTTTCTTTTCACCTCAGATAGCCAGGATCTCTCAATGACTGACTTATTTTAATGTAATCTTCTCTATTCTCTTGCAGGTTTTGACTTCACACCTTTCTTCACCTCTCTCCATTTTGCACTTCCTGTGTGGCCTCTCTGCTGCTCCTGCCTCCTCCCCTCTCCCAGCTTTTGTTCTTCTGTGCTATTTAATCTTTGTAATCTGCCCTGTCTTTCTCACACCTGAAGAAGGCTTCACAGCCGAAACATTGAGTTTTCTCTCTTCTCTTTTCAGTATGGAATAAACCTATTACTTGTTCCTTTGCAGACTACACATGCTGACATAGTTTAGTTCAGGTGGGTAGCTGCTTCAATATACATTTGTAAATGTCAATTTAAAACTGTAAAAATAGTAAGATTGTAACTCCACTTTAAAACGTGGCAAGAAATAGACACATGGGAGGCTACACCCTGGAAAGGTCATCAGTCCATCCCAGGGCAAAGATATAAAAAATAAACATATAGGCAGCACATATCAAGCCTTACAAGAAATCATTAACACCCTCAACACACACCACAGGTCCATTAAACTCAAATACACCAAGCATGGTAGCCTGATAGACTTCCTAGACACCACCACATACAAGGTTTCTTCCTTCAACAACACAGACAAACTGGACATCAAGGTATTTTTCAAAGACACATTCACACGGCTTACTGCACAAGGATAGCTTCCACCCAAAACATACTTTAAAAGGACTGGTAAAATCACAACTCCTACACTTCCACAAAATCTGTACACAACAACAAGACTTTGAGGAAGCCAAATACACACTCTTCCCAGCTTTATGCCAGAGAAGATACACACAAAGGTTCCTCAAAAATGTGGCACAAACATTTCTAAATAGAAAAACTCCAGATGACAGAAAAATACCCCTCAACACATCATATTCTCAACTCAGCATAAAAACCAACCAAAAACCATGATATTAGAAAACACAAACATACTAAGGGAGCACAAAATCATATCTGCACACAGAAAAAAACAAAAACCTTCAGCATTAATTAGTCCAAAGCAAGCTAAAACCTGTACACAACAGATCATATACACCAAGAGCCAAACATTTCATAACAGAAAACAATGATCCAAAACAAAGAAACTAAAGAAATCTTCCAGTTGCAAAGGGCACTCTCAGAAAACATCAATAACGCCATCTACAGCATCCAGTGCAAAAAGTGCGGGGTGACCTATGTGGGGGGAACGGGTAACTCCATCCGAACCCAGCTGACACAACACATGTACATCAGGAACCACGGGACTGGAAAGCAACCCCAACTGGACAGAGATAGAAACAAAGAAAAAGGAAAGGGAGTGGATCAAAAGACTTCTTTACACAAGACCTGAACATCAGAAAAACCGGGAGGGTTTTAGTCGTTGGAAGAGAGTGCTCACCTTGTGCCAGATGGTCCCCTCTCGGATAAAATCTGGGAGAAGGAGCTTTGTTCCCCTCTCCTAACTAGCCAGATCCTACAGGGACTGGAACTCTTCACCATACTAACACGCAACAAACAGACGAATAACTGAAACCAATCAGCTATGGAAACTCGCACAGCTTGCACAGTCCTACTAGGGAGGAAAACAAAAGACCCTGATTGCCTATTGAGATGTTAATGGTCCATGCATAATCCCCACCAGGGAAAGCAGAAACTCATTCACCAACTGAAACTGCACCTACTCATACAGAAACGTACAGAAGGAGCACAGACCATAGGATACAAACTAGCCCCCTACAACTACAACACACTGCCCCTTACAAAACAGGATAAAAACAGGCCAGCATGGACACAGTGTCCCAGAACAATGCCTGAAGAAGACCCAGGCAGAAACATAGCGACACACAGAAAGGCAAGATTGTCTTCCTATGGAGCCACAGATTCTACAGAGGTAAAGCTGCCTAACAGTGGAAACCTAACGATGTCAAAGAAGCTGTAGGCATTTAAATGGTAAGTATGGATCAATCCAGAGTTGACAACGCACGCAACCGTACGGTCACCCTCCACACTGCCTACACAACAAACATGTCAAACAGACAGGATACCTTCCAACAAGGAACCAGGATCATCTACAAAATGATCCAAACAGTCCACCATTTACAAAACACAGCAGTTTTATTGGACGGGAGAACCGAGCACCCGCCAGCCTACGACAGAAGACCGAGGAACATAAAACCTGCCAAGCCACCCAAACTCACATATTTGAAGCTGGTAAGCAATGCCAAAAATTGGCTTCACACCACACTGCAGATCCTCGAAGAGCAAAATCTGTCATACAACTAGAGGATCTTGAGCTTCCCCACTGGGAGGAAGCTTTCACACTTGCTTCCAACTGATCAAAGAAACATTATGGGAGGAAATTGCAGAACACCACCTTTGGACCCTACAGTACACAAGCTATCAATACTGGGTTAGGGAAGGACACTCGGGCAGATCAAATTATCACAGCAGTTTTTAAATTCTACAACGACTTCTACTGGAAAGACTGCGAACAAGACCAAGTAAGAGTTAAGTTGTTTTATAAAGTCATTAACTTAGAGCAAGGTATAATTCTGATAAAAATACAATAAACAATATGGTGAAGCTATTGGAGAGAAAATTAAGGCTCGGTTAAGAAACTGAAACAGTCTTGACTTGTTCCTTTACACAAAAGTTATTTATTTTCAAAAGAGACCGATGAGGATTCCTCTGGTGTGCAAGACCTGCCTGAAGACATTTGACCAGTTTCCTCTTCACCTAAAGAGGGTGTGTATGAAATGAGCCTCAGCAGAGGAGATCAGCAAGTTCCTTCTCCAGGCCAGGAAGGACTTGTTGAATCACCTGAGAAATGGGCAGGTCGGGGATTGCAAGAGAATAGGGCTCATGTGTGGTGAGAATGTGAGACTGGCGGAATCCATGGACTGTTTTATGTGGAATCCTGAAGACACATCAGCAAGGTAAGATATTTATAATTTATAAGGCTTCTTCTGTTTCATTTCTAACCTTTACCTTTATGTAAGGGTATGTTAAAATGATATACCAGTGGTCCAGATGCCCTGAGCAAGAGGCTGCTGTCCAGGAGGAAGAGATGCCAGAGACTGAAGTGGAAGAGGAAGGGGAAGATGTGAGTTCTGGAGAACTTTCTATTTTTTCCAAATGTATCTTTTGTTTTATACTTGTATTCTAGTTTGTCTTAGAAGTAAAAATGTTTAAATGTGTATTTTGTATTCCTACTGTCCCCCCAGTTCTTAAAAGCCATCAGCAGGCTCTCAGGAAGACGGTGACCCAGGCCGGACTGGACAGAACGCACTCCCTGGATGCTCCTCACCTGGCTGGGTTTAAACAGGACCTTACCAAGGATCTTGGAGTGGCAGATTGCTCTCAGGAGGTATTTATTTTTAAAGGCATTTAAAATTGAGCAGTGATATTTCCATAGCACATGTTTTTACTCCTTAGCTTAAAATTCACCCATGTGAAATCTCAGCCATAAACATAGTGACTCTACATTTGTCAGGTAGAAAATGTTTCCAGATTCCTGTTTTTATGGATCCATCTGCATCTTCCTTAAACTTTGTAAAGGGCCTATCCAAAACAACAATTATTGTAACCAAATGAAGACCACTGGACTGTCTCACCAAATCATTGGTAATTATATTAAGAACATAAACCATTTTCCAGGCTACATCCTAAATGATATCAGTGTGAAAGTAGAGGATCCCAGCCTGGCTAACCTCATCATCAACTTCCAAAGTATCCTAAAGGATATTCAGAAGAAGAACAGTAAGAATGTTGCCAAGAGATTACTAAAAATAGGTCATTTTCATTTTAAAACTTCTTTCAGTTGTACTTTTAATCTGAATACAAAAAAAGTTGATGAGTATTAATTTCTCCCACAGATATAGACAGTTGCAGAGTCCAGAACCAAGTACGAAGGATTGCTGGAAGGTGTTGCAAAGTGTTGCAAAGAGAGATGTGTTGCACAGACTGGGCAAGACATCACCTTGCCTGAGCAGCTTCTTGTACTGTATTACCTGCAGGTCTTTCTCCAGCTGAAGCACCTGTAGCACCCAGGGGTGGTAAAGAACATGACAGTAAGAATACTTTCATACAACAAAAGTAAGAAATTACATATATGGGATTTTTACAGTTTGGTGTATTCATTTTTATTTTCTCGCTATTACAGGTTGAGGAATGGGTGCAAAGAAAGTGTTGTTTCAACAAGTGGGCACAAAAATGGTCATAATTCCTATTAAAGAGCACAAAACCTCAAACAACAGCTGGCTTGAGTGAAGAAGAGGAACATGCAAGTTGATGGCTACATTGATATACCCATCCACTCAATTCAGGGTTGTGGTAGAACTGGAACCATCCTGGCAAGCAGTGGATGCAAAGTACTGTATCACCCATAATGTGACACCAGTCCATCACAGGACTCACTCACACCATGGCCAATTTTCATAGAAGCCAATTAAAATCCATGTTAATACCGAACAAAAGACCTCCACCTGCATAGCTCCAATCAAGTACAGTATTTAAGAAAATCTGGAATGTACCTTAATTGCATTTTATTTGTGTTTTATCAGCCGTTTCATCTTTACTTCACTAAACTGCGCTGTACTGCCCAGGTCAGCAGCTGTGAAAGGAGACGGAGAAGATGGACTGGTCAGCCAATGTATCAACAGTGTCTGAAGTGCTTGAGAAGTGGAAGCCCAACACAGGACTGCCACCAAATGGCATGCAAATTAAAAAGTTGATAAAGTATCAAATCTGGGAAGGCCTGAGCATCACTGACGATCCTGTGAAGGGGAAGAAGTTTGTGACTTCCAGGTGTTTCCAGAAGGGAGAGGTGGTGTGTGATTACAACGGCAAGGTCATCACAAAGACAACTGCTGAAGCTCACAGATGACAGAGGGAGACATGAGATGTCTTTTCTTTTCAGATGAACCTGCACAAAAACTGTGCATTGATGCTCGTGAAAAACACTGAGCCTGCCTCCCGGATAAGGAGGCAAATTGGAAGATGGATAAATCCATCAAAGAGAAAAGACAATGTAAGGGCTGTAAGAAAGTCATTTATAATCAACGAACAGCCTGTCATAATTCTGTCTGTGACAAAAAGGGACATTGTTGAGGGGAGAAGAGCTCCTCTGTGATTACAGCATTTCCAGGAAATAATTTCAAGGTTGAAGGACAAGCTCTGGAGTGGTTGGTTCACTGACCATTTCCAAAAAAGAAACTAAGTAAGTATATTAAAGTGCATATTTTGAAGATATTCATTTTCTTGTACCTTGGAACTAATGTAAAAATTATATTCGTGTTAATGTCTTGAAAATAGCATTTCTCATTCTCATCAGCAAGGATATAAGGAAGGGATATGGGACTGCTAAAAAGATACATGATTTTCAGAAGAGTATAGAAGGCAGATAACTATCCCACTCAATTGTTACTGCAAAGAAATGCAACAGTGTAAACAAAAAGGTGAACCATTCTTGAAACTTATTGATAGAATCTGAATAGCACGGCATTCCCAAACCAGGCACTGGAGTTTCCTGCAGCGTTAGATGGGTAGTCTCTTGGTAAGAGAGAGATCGACAGAGTACTGGACTTCATGAACGACACCTTTCCAATTCATCGAGAACAGAGCCCACAAGATCTAGAGTCTAGAGAACAATTTCTTACAATATTAGTGGTAGTTTCTGAATGAGTTAAGGACAACATAGTTGTAGAGCTATCTTGCAACTTCTTAAAAGTTGTAAAAGTGATTACCATATTGCCAGTGGTTTATATTTAAAACCTAAAGATTTTAAATTGAATCTTTCTTAAACAAAGGACATTTTTCACAGGAACAGCAGCCTAAATCAGTTGATGACTGTAAATATGACAAGCTTGTGATAAATTGTAAAGTGCAAAACAAAGATGTATTGTTTTGGTTTTGTCTTCAACATCATATTAATAGGCATGTTATTTTTAGAGCAGCTGCCTGCCATTCACCACCAGCCAAGATGCCACGAGGTACATGAAATGACCCAGAAGTACTTAATGATACAGAGAAGAGCATATGGGGGGAAAAAAAAGAAGACAAGAAATATCCATTAACACGTGCATCTAGAAGCCAGAAGACGGGTGATGATCAGCATTTCAAAAGCAGACACTGGAGGTTGAATTCAAGTTTTAACAGTGATTGTCTCTGTTTGGCTTCAACACAAATCATATTAATATGCTCACGTTATTAATTTGTACAAAGTCCCCAATATTCATTACAGGCGACGTTCCCAGGAGTACACACGATCCAGCCAGAACGTGGCTAGCTGACGTGCAGTGGACCTCATGGAAAGAACTCTTGCCCACACGGATGTCTCTGCTCTGAAAACCACTGGATAAAGTTATATGGCGGTCTGTTCTCAGCTGTTGATTTTGTGAAAAATATTGAATATGAAAGATTGAAGTGTCACTATTCAATGAAGTTCAGACATAAGTATTATGTTGAGAAGCTAGATCTGTTCTACTAATAGCTTTAGTACCTTAATATTGTACTGTTTGCTCTGGTTTTCAGACATCAGTCCAAGATCATTGGTGTGTTAATTGATTTCTGGTAAGATTGGCCCCACGTTTGAGTGTGTGTTTACATTTCTATCTGGCATACTCAAAAGATGGTTTTGTTTCCTTTTCTTAATTGCTCTTGATTACTAGAGTTTATTTGGCATGATACATTTGTGATAAATGCTTTTTCTTTGTGAATAGTCTTATTTTAATCTACATAATGTCAATGAGTTAGTACCTTAAAGAACAAGCAGTAAAAGAAATGACATTTCAGGTTTATTAGCTAAAGTTACTAAGATTCCTTTACAGTGCAGAGACCCATCTTTAATATGCTGTGTGTGCTCATAATGGACTTGAAATTTGTTTTTGTCACAATGTAAAGGTATAATAAATAGATAATATACTCTATTTATCAAGACTTGACTATTTTAATTCCATACTTCCATTGACTGCTTTGGAATGCATTCCTTACAATTTTCCTAAATAATCATGGTCTCACAGTGTAGACCTGGGTGACATAACAGGGGTCAGGGCTGTATTGACTGGAGGTTTGTGTAGACTGGCCATTGTCTATGTGAGACTGTGGGATCACTAGGGGTCCCCCCCCCAACACCTGTAACATTGTCAAGTGGTATAATTACCTACAAAAGCTAAAGTTTCCTCCATTAAGGGGTCACTATTTGTCAGTCACTATCAGTCCGGGACACTCTATGCTAGATTGGACTGTTGTCTTTGGAAGATGGGGTCACAGCTGATGAAATAGACCACAGTGGCAGTCCTGCCTAGCTGTTATATCACTGACAGACTCACCCACACATTGAGAAGAGAGCACTGGTTTCTGTGCAGAAAGCAGAACAACTCACTTTAACTGGTCAATTAGGTCTAATGAGTTTTATTGCCCTTGACATCTAACTTACTCCAGCCCCCCTTGTGGAAACAACCCCTAATTACTGTTCATGAGCTCCTGGCCACACTTGTTCCCAGTGGAACCAACCTGGAGCAGCAGAACACAGGTTTTCTTTTTCTTTAAGTTGTCTGCTGTTGTAAAACAAGTCATCCCTTGGGAATAAAAACTCTCCCTCTAGTCTGGTTGCTATCTCCTTTATTTGCCCCATATTCCCAGGGCAAAGCAGCTGAGTGACCAAAAGCTGAACTGCAAGGAGCTGAATTTCACACTGGGTTACAACAGACCCTGGTGGGAGAATGGGCAGGAGAGGGCCGGTTGTGCTCCTGAACTAGTCCCCTCCTCTCCTACTCTCGTATTTGCATCACAGTCTATAAACTCCAGCCCTATTGCTTTTCTTCCAGTTCATTTTTTTTAATACAGCTCGTGAATTATGTATACTCTTGTGAAGTATCAAGAAAGCACTCTTATCTTTATTCCCGACGGTCTAGCACAGTAACCACAACTCCAATAACTTTAACTAGAGGAAGGAACCCAGCTTCTGCTCAAAAGGAAAAAAAAAACATTGAAATCATAAATCTCCAGCACTGGCTGGAGACTCTGTGTGTCCGTGCTCAGCGGTTATATAGGACAGGACTCAGCGCGCAGCAGGTGCGGCTCATTGCTCTACGCTCCCCGTGCGGAATGCGCGTCTCCTCCTTCCAGACTCATAACACCGCTGCATACTGTACATCCCTCTTAAATCCCAGAAACACAGAAACTCCGGGGTGTTTCTGTGAGTCAGTACTGGGTTTCTCTGTTCGAGGTTACAAGCAGAAACAAAAAAGCGCTGAAAGCAGGAAGTTATTTCTGCTCGTAGGCATAAACGTGTAAAAATAACTTTTCCGATTACTAAACCCCTAATAAAATCCATCTAAGTCTCCCTTTCGTTCCCAATGCACATAACTGAATATAAACCAGTCAAGTTCAGGTACTTTTCTGATGTACAGTATCTGAATAGTTCTGGCGCGGCTGTTGTAACAAAGATACTTACGAACTTTTTTTTCATACGAGCTCTTGCCGTTTTTAAAATGAATATTTTTTTGAATTCGCTAAATCACACGAAACACCAGCATCACTTATCATAAGCATCTGACCAATTACATTCCTAAATGTTAAACCCATTTAGCATTTATTTTTAACTTGTTTTTTTTTAAATTACACACCTGTTAACTTAGTCCGGATCGCGGTCACCGAGGACCACTCCTGTCTCCCCAGATGACACTTATTATTTTTAAGATAAACGCGAGATAAACAACGTTTGTTTGAAACCGCTCCACAAATTTTCTCACATGCACGTATTCTCAAATATCACCACAACAAAATCATAAAGTTTGTTTCCACAGACATGACACTATTATGCAATAAACCAATAAATTAATGAACTAGCAGAATCCCAATAAAAACACCCGATCACCTGGCCAGCCCAGCATGTCAATATCATACATTTTTTCCAACAAAACCGCAAAAGCAAAAACCAGCATATATATATATCCCATGTTTTTACCTTATTCTGGAGCATGATATATATCCAAAATAACCCAGACTAGTTTATCTCAAGAGCTAGAGACTAGTAAACGTTACTGATTACGTAATAAATGTTTGAAGAGCGAGCGCCAGAAATAAGGCGATTTGATTGGTAAAAACCGCTGTCATTCTTTGTATTTTCAGCCATTCAGAGCCCTTAGGGGGTGAGACTTCCTCTAGAAGCTTCAGGCTGCATTTTTAGCTGTCAATCATTGACTCAGAAGGGATAATCAATCAGTTTTTTATCAGTTTCTTATCAGTGCTCCTTTTTTTCACACCAGAAGGCAACTCTGAGGTTTTTTTTTCATTGCATAACAGCAGGTAAAGGCTCTCTTGCAGTGTCTTAAGGTTTTTATAGCAATTGCAATGGTTTTTATTCTTATTATTTTCAATATTTTTATGATTTTTTATTATAGGCGTGAAATTTCATTCCAGGTCCAGTCTTCACAAAACATGATGTAGAATTTTTTCTAATTGATCCATTTGTCCCAAATTTTTATCCAAGCTAGTAGCCACCTAGAACAAGGTTTTCAAATCATTCCCAGGCCCTTGACATGCATATAGTTGAAAACTCTGACCTCTGAAGACCAAAAAAAAATGTTCGCCAGCTGTTTTTTTTGTTTTATTTTCATATGTTTGTCTGCTGAGTGGACACATTAAGAAATATAAGAAATTTGACTATTCACACTCAAAGCCAAGGGGGCTAGCTTCAGTTTAAGACCTGAACCAGGCTCCTGCTATGTTCTGCTGCAGAGATATAACAAATGTTTAAGGGGGAGGAAATTCCAGGTGGACATTGGCTAAATATGTCACTGGTAGTAAAAGGTTAAGTATTCTTGCCATTTTTAGCATATTGTAAGTGGATTTTTTGCAAACATTTTATTTTTTAAATCACATGAAACACAATCAACCCATTGTAACTTCACATTGATAATTCCTGAGCTTTATAACTGTGTATTATTTCTTTTTACCTTGTTTTAATATTTTTTTTATTATTTTTGCATTTTACAGAGCTTTTTAATATATTGTGAGCATTTTAGTGTCATTTTAAAATAGGACTATCAATGCTCCTGACTTTTAAACCTGTATTTATTCTGACATTATTATCTCCACCTGCAGATGAGGGAGGTATTTGATCTTAAATTTGTTGATTTGGGGGGAAAATATACATTCATTTCCTTGTATGTATCACCAGTGGGAAAATTGGCATTTTTGGATGAATTGCAATCTTTACTGCAAGGCCTTCAGACTGATATAGAAATGACTGGAGATTTAAATGACACATTTGATAAATCAGACAGGAACAGCATAACATCTAAAATGGCAGAACCCTCTAAAGTACTGAAAAAATTCCGGCACATTCATAATAAATACAATTTATTTAATTTAAAGCATAAAATTTGCTTTAAAAAGAAAACCACAATTTGTACGATATCATATTTCAATATCGACGTTCAGATGAAGAATTTGAGAATTTGAATATCAATGGAGAGTACATTGATTTTGGGACAATGTTTGCATCTGAATAATCCTTCCTCCTGGAAAGAAGGAAAAAAAAGTTTTGAGTCTCAGTCTTCAGGATCCCCCCCAAAAAACGTGCAAATTTGTTTCCGGTGTATTTTGGATAAAGATATAACTCTCATAGAAGATACATTTTATCACTTGAATGCAGTCGATACTTTCGACTTTTTATATGATGATAGGACCTACATTTAGGGCTCAGTACTGATAACACTGCTGCTATTGATGGAGTAGAAATAAGTGATGTACTGGCAGTTTTTTTTTTCTGAGGCAAGAAGTCCTAGAACACCTCCTATAAAAATAATAAGATTCAGAGCAAGAAATATTTTTCCGCCTCACCTAATGCTATTGCATTAACGAGGCTGAAGTTGGCTTCTTATTCGCCAGCTGCTGCTTTGCGTTTTTCGTTCAATCTTAAATGCTGCTGTTGTGATGTTATGTCGTCTTTCGCCTGAAGATGGCTCTCTACAGTCATTTTTAAAAATACTTATCCGGATGTATTACTGTACATTTCCTTAGTAAAGGGGAATATGTAAGTAGAGACTGTCCAAATTGCATTTTTGTATGAAACACATTTCAGAAACACAACTCACAATAAAACAAACTGGCATGTTATACCACGAGTAAATAAGACAAAGGCAAAACGTAAATTCACTGGCACTTTCTGCATATTTTCCACGACCTTGCCTTCTGATCATAAAAAGTCTCAAACTCTTGCATTTTACAAGAAATTTTAATATAGCAGTTTTAAATGGGACATTTAGAACATGGCATATGAGACTATATGGTTATTGAGGATGAGCAGAGGGTGATCGAACCTACCTCCTGGTTATAAAAATGTCTAAAAATTCTGACACAGATGTGTGAGAGACAATGGAAAAGACTATCAAAATCCTGAACTTCAGGACATTGTACTGTACCGTTTTTTAAATACGACCCTCTGAACATGGCATGAGAGAATACATTGTCAAATGGTAAATGCAATGTTTGCTATATTGCTAGGGCCCTCCCTCCTGATTTTAAAATCGTCTCATATTTCTGACATCAAGGTGTGAGACACAATATAACAGACTGTCAAAATCCTGAACTTCAGGACATTTTATGATACCATTTTAAAAATATGACCCTCTGAGCATGGCATGTGAGAAAATGGCATGTGAGAATGCATTGGGAAAAGGTGAATGCAATTTCTGCTGAATTGCTATGGCCCTCCCTCCTGATTACAAACTCGTCTCACAATTCTGACACTGAGGTGTGAGACACAATGTAACAGACACTATTAAATTGTGAAGTACAAGAGATTATACTGTTACGTTTTTTTTTAATATTGACCCTCTGGCATGTGAGGACTTGTAGTCAACAAAATAGCACACATTCTGCCAATTTGCTTTGTCCCTCCTTCCTCGTTACCAAAACATCTTAGTATACCGACACTAAGGTAAATGTCTCTAAATCCAGAAGTTAAGTTGTCAAAGTATATCGGAGTCAACCGATATTGATCAGGTTCTGCTGATGCCGAGCCCGCAGCCTTCACCATAAGGTCCAATTCCCCAAGCCTACTGACCTTATATGTCCATCCCTTCTCGTCAAAATTCGTATTTTCACAGGGTACCCTTCAGAAATTGCAGTATAGAATGAAAAAACTCCAATAGATCTCGGCCGCTGTTGGCGATTTTCCTTTAAAAACAAATGATTCTCCAGAAATTTTACCGAGTGTATCACTTACACCGAGACCGAGAAGTGTTAAGCTGTACATGAGTCTTTGTGGCTCGGTTGTTAACCAAAAGGGTGGTGGTTTGAGACCATCCAGGGATGCTATGAGCCTTTTAATGAACACACCCTCTTCACTTCATTTCTCCACGGCCAGTCTTGTACCGCAATCAAATACAGAGCCCGTAGGGGGCAGTAAGCCCGCATATATAGCTCACTGTGTATATAATGAAGAAGCGGAGGTTAGTTTCTCATCTGCATGTTGCAGAGCCTTACGCAACTCGTACCAACAGCTGGGGTTTGATCCCTGCACGGGCTATTAGTTGAAAGACCATTGTAAATGATGTGTAACAGCTTTATCCAGCTGGCTTTTATGTTTCATACTAAATTGCTATCTTGAAACCAAAATAATTAGAAATATGGAACACAACCGTTGTTCCCCAAGAAGGAAAGCTGTTTTACACTGACGTCACTCCTTTTTATTTAATCCAGATTTTAAAGACAACTCCGCCCTCAAAGGAAATCAAAGGAAAATGTTGTATTAGCACGAGCTGCACAGGCTCTGAATCAGACCATTTCAATTAGTCTGATCAGTGCAGGACAAGTTAATGTAGAATTATTGCTTTGTCTATCTCTTTTTTGTATATAAATGAATGTCTCTGAAAACTTAATGTTAGTTTTTAATTTAGTTTTAGTTTTACGATGTAGGTCATGCGTTGACATATGCACAAACACACGAAATGTCTCATTCCTGATTCAGCTCATGCTCCATAGGAGAGAAAAGATTCCTCCTGTTTCTCGTACAACCATATCAGAACAGAAGCCCGTGTCACCCAGCTCTGATTCAAGATTGAGTCGCATCTTCAACATTTTGTTTTTGTTTCTGATCATTATTTTCTTTAGTTATGATCAATATTGAACTTTTTCTAAATGAAACAAAAATAATCAAACATGCAGGTAGAATTTTTTAAAAGTATTAGGAGTTGAAAGGGCGCTCCTTCGGAATAGTCGTCAGAAAATGTGAGAAAAGGAAGGTTACGTAAACTCTCACACACAGCATTAAAGATTGGAATCTGATCATAAAAAACTAGCTGTCTCCCCGTCGGTAATCAAACCCCAGTTTCCCGCGTGACAGGCAGGGACACAAACAACTTTACTAACTAGGAGCGCTTGCTAGCTATTAGGAGGCATTTACTCTTAAGTATGTTACTGTTTTGGGTTTCGACTTTAATTTTCCCTATACCAGTTTTTTACAAAAGTAAAGGCACACGGCACATGTGTGGCACATCACGTCCGTGTTTAGTGACAACTACCTCAGAGATTGTAAGCTGGGTAGTTTCAGATCACTTTTTTTAAAGGTTCAAGCAAACCCGAATACCTTTGCAAGAGACATTTCAGAATCGCAGTCAAATCCAGTACGATTGCTGGATCCTTCGAATTCGACTGAACTATAGCACAGATCTGCAGTCCACGATTAGAATACTGTAGCTGTGTTGTATAAGCTATACCACCCAAAATAGTTCTAAAACAGGAGATGCATCCTTGTTTAAGAATGTGGTATAAAGTGAAATGGTCTGGGAAGAGTCCTACGTTTGAACAGTTCAAAATAGACGTAAAGGGGTATTTACGGACTCTTTCGAAATGTAAGAACAAGCTGTGCGGACCTTATCTTTATTTACCTTGTGTAATCGTTTTTCATAAAGTGTAATTGTATTATAGCATGTGCCCCTGACGATTTTCTTGATACGTTATATGTGCTCTTGTTTGTATTGTATGTAGTTTTGTTGTTCAAATAAAACGTAAAAGACACAACTTTCCGGATGCGGCTGCTGTAAAAATAAAATGACATCAAGGGTGCTGTACGCAAAGGTCTGAAACCTGCTCCACAGCAGATCTTTATCCAGAGGTGTTAAAGAAGTCGAGATCTCGCCATGAGAGGGGAAGCATCTCAGAAAAAGCAGGTGCAGTCGGTTCCACGGTCATAACGCCACTAAGTCGGGCGACAAGAGCAAAACCCACCCGACCTCCTCCGAGCAAGTAATGAGACAAAGAGACAATGCACAGCGGGTAGCGTGGCCGAGCGGTCTAAGTCGATGGATTAAAGCTCTAGTCTCTTCGGGGGCGTGGGTTTGAATCCCACCGCTGCCAGGTGCTTCTGTCGGGACCCCCTTTCAGCTGACTTCAGACGAAAGGGAGGGAACCGCTTTTTGGCAGTCTCTCGAGAAACTAAGCAAAGTGTTTAAAGATACTTTCTCAGCTTGACATCAAGGCACAAAACAAAAACCTTCTTGCGTCCTCTCAACCCAAAAGCGCTTTGCCACTTTTTGCGTTATGCAGGGAACGACATCTGCCCAGATCACTTTTGTGTCAATGCAAATCGTAGTGTGCCCTCCGTTTTAATGTTGGCTGTGCTGGCGTGCCGCTTCTGTCTGTGAAACTTGAATGTTCTGCTTCTTCACACCAAATCGTTGGCGGGGGTTGAGCTTGTTAAATCTTTGCGCATAGCGCTCCTTTGGAAGTACTTTGTCCAAGTTCAAAAGCGATCGTGGGATTTACTTCATGCGTTCAAGAAGCATGCCTCGCACGACAGATTTAAATGGGGAATGGAGCCTGCTTCTTGCTGTTTTTCCTGTGGTTGCAGTTACAAAGTTGATCGTGCTTTCACATTCTGTTAACAGTATTCACTGGCTGAGCTTTATCAGTTGGTTCCTAAAGGAATCTCTGCTTCGGTTCCAGAACAGTCATCTGTAGTGTGTTTTTTTCCGTGCCCATGGCAGTCTTTTAGAGCTGGTAGTAATGGCGGCGAAGTTAATTTTTTATCCTCTTTAAAAGAATAAGGATGGGCTGGGGTGAGCTGCATTTACCACTCTTTCAGCTAAACGCCGAACTCGCGAACTGATTACACTGCAGAGCCACAGGCTCCTCGCTTTTCTCCATTCTCTGGGTTAGGGTGAAAAAAAAACACTGCTGGTATTAGCTGGCCTGCTGGGAGTACCTCTTCTTCACTGATAAGCAAGATTTGTGTTTCATCTTTCGCAAGCTGTATAGATTTCTTTCAAAACAAGTTGTTCCAGAAAGGAAACGAACACTTGCATTCACCTGAATTAAAAGGCATGGGATTTGCCCATAAGGATAAATTCTGTACAGTAAGACAGGAAGAAAGGCACCGCTGGGAATCGGACCCAGGATCTCCTGTTTACTAGACAGGCGCTTTAGCCAACTAAGCCACGGCGCCAGCAAAGTGCCATCCTTTGAAAGCCACTTGGACACGTCTCAACTGCTCTGAGACATCTGCGTTCGGGGTGCACCGAGCCTGCTCGCCTTGCAAGTTGCCTCATTTACGTGCGATAGCTCCAGCACTAAGAGAAAGGATGATAAATAGCTTTTATCTGGCACTTTTCATGTCAGAGGATCTCAATCTGCTTTCCGTGTACAAGAGGATGTGCAAATCATGTAGCTAAAGACGTAGACGACAGTGCTCCGCTGAAATCTTGATCTCACAACCCTCGGCATGACTCCGCTGTGTTCTGCTTTAGACAAAGGGGGGAAAAGACTTCTTTCATCACACGTTTTGCACAGTTTACGGTGTTTGCAGTGCTCTTTCTTAAATGAAAACCAGGAATCGGCACCATATGAGGTGAGACTAGATAATATTGGAACAAGTAGCCTCGCCATTCCATGCGTGACGTGAGCAAAGTGTAATTCCTGTCTTTATAGTGTGCTTGTTAGAGACTTAGCTGGCACCCAGAGCGCTTTAAATCCAGGAGTCAGCAGCCCAAGATAAGAGAGCTTCCTTCGTCTACAGATGCAGCCATTCAAAATGCGTGAGGTATTTCGCGGCATACCCCGGTGGGCGTGTCGCAGTTTCACGCGGTATGACGCAGTTTACGTGGTGTCACGTGGTTAACTATCCGGCGTTGCCTTGTAAAACCGCCAGGGGGAGCTTAACCTCTCATGTACAGCATTTGAGCCTTTAATTTTGAACTGTGTATTACAGCACGTTAATCATCAGTCATTAAAATGTTGGTATATTTTATGAAAGCAAGATTGCTCAGTTGGACAAAAGTACACAACCTACCTTTATCAGAAATATTTATGCATCAAAGCCTTTACTGAAGATATTACTAATAGTATTAATAATGGATGACTTTGGACAAGCTGTATACTCAAAGTATAATTTCTTTAGCACATTTGTACAAGCACTTGGAATCTGTCCAAGCCATACTTTGTCAGGCATTTTGTTTTACTTCAACGGGCATAAAAACTTCCTTGCTTTTAACAGGGCGTTTCATAATTTCTAACTACGAAAATGATTTAAAATGCGACACCTATCATTCAACTAGAGCTTAAAATATCACAAGGATCCTCAAGAGCACAGCAAAGAGTGTTTTAAAAGACACTTGTATTTATCAACGCTTTCTTTTCCGTATACCAGATTTTATGGAACCACTTCAGAGGGGTGTCAGCCAGTCAGATTCCAGGAATCGGCACTTTAAAGGAAAAATACACACCGGTATTCCATTTCTCCCTAACGATTTTAAGCATCGAAGTATTTAACTAGCATGTGAAATAGCGTGTGAAAAAGTGGTAGTTTTAAGCTTTTCTGCTAATATAATATGGAATCGCGTATCTAAAGAATTTAATAACGGTATTCGTGTGCTGCGACAGGGCTGTGTAGGGCTGTTTTGCCTGCCTGTTCATGTGAGCTGTCTTGTAGCCGACTGGTCTAGGTGCGTGACTACCAACTGGCAGGTTGTGTGTTTGAATTCAGCTGGTGCTGGGCTTTTCTGTTAACAAACATTTCTTCGAAAAAATAGAATAGCGATATTATGGACAATCAATTGACTTTTATATTTGAAAATATCGCAACATGATCGATATTTGCGATATTTTGAACATATCTTCCCTTCTGACAGCGGTTCCTGCTTCTATTGTGTGTGTGTGTGCAACAGAGTAAATTTTTATGGAGAAATGGAGGCTGGACAGTATGCGTTACAATATAAACATTTATATTGATTTAAATCGTGTTCTGATTTAAATCGCAAACGCGTGTTTAATTATGTGTTTTTTAATCATAATCAGGCTAATGCATTTCTACATTTTCTGTATGAACCAGCTTAGAGGTTCATACAGAAAGACAGCTTGTGTTTAAATTGAGTGTAAGGTAATTTATGCTTCTAAAGTCATGGTCAGCATTTATTATTGTACTGTGCTGTAAACTTTTTCTGTGCCTAGTCACATTATTTTATAGCGTTTTTATTGCGTTATTAAATCCGGTGGCGCTGTGTGTTAGTTTCCTGACTCCTATTATTTAAACTGCGACACTGATCATTCATCTCTAAATAAACTTTATTTTATATAGCGTTTTAAGCGAATAGGTAATTAGATTGCTCATAAACCTAATCACTTTTTCTACATAAACACAGCGTGATTGCTCTCTGAAAATGCTTTTCCTTTATTTTTAAAGTAGGCTCAGATTTCAACTATAGATCGTATTATTATAAACTTTCTTGGAAAAATGTATTTTATGTAAACCATGTTTGCTATTAATTCATTTAGGGCTAAAATACGTTCAGTGTCTTCCAATCGAGTCGAGTTGACATTGGAAGCCTGCCACACCCGGACTGTTAAACCAACGCATTACCACGTCGGCAGTATTGGCTTTAGTATTCCCCCCCTCTCCCCTCAATTCAATTCAAGGTGTTTTATTTGCATGACAGATGGGTACAAGCAGTGTTGGGTATGTATATTGTAACGCTTACGGCAGACAGGCACTGTGTAAGAGCCGGCGCACCAGAGCAGCGCACCGAGGGAGCGTCTGCATTTATAACTTAGTTTTTAAAATTAGTCAAGCAATATGAAGCATCTCCTTTTACTTAGTGCCTGAGCATAAAAAGAATAGGAGCATACTGCAACGCGTGTGAAGTCCATAAACAATATTAATTTTGGAACTTAAACATACAGTATATGGCTGGTCTCGGTACTTTAAAGAAAACATACACACCAGTATTCCATTTCTCCCTAAACATTTTAAGCATCGAAGTCTTTAACTAATGCGATACCGGAGTCAACAAGCATACTTTTAGAATTTGATTAAAAGGGAATATAATATGGAATCGCGTATCTCAAGAATTTAAAGACCAGACAATCGCAAGCGCATTTTCAATAAAATTATTTTATTCATTCAGCAGTTTGTGAGAGGGACATCCAGCAGGGAGAGACACACACACCGGTTTTCATTGACAAAATTGTTTTTTTTCAATTCCTCTTGTCTAACAGGAATGTTTTGTTTGTGGACAGACTGTTAGACAAGAGGAAAAGACCGCCTCCTGCTACGAAGCATTTCGTTGATCCGATCACGAATTCTTTTCCAGTCGTACGCAGCAAGGGTTGAGAATCTCCGATTCACCATCGTACTAATGGTTTCCTGGAGATTGCAAGGCAAGGCACTTTTGCCTCTGGACCCATCGAAATTTACAGACGTGGTCCACCCCCAGTAAATTTCAAAAGTCACAAGATTTCGAAACACGAGGGCGGCGTAGCGGTCGGCTCTTGCTTTCCCGTCTATGCCGATGCACTGCAAGTACAACCCCCCCTCCATCTCCTGGGTGATGGGTAGCAGTTGGACATCTGGGAGAATTATTCGTCCCACTGGCGTCTGTGAATTCCGCTGTGCTTCCTGGGGGGAGATAGGCGGCGGGGACAGCATCAACAGATTCCTGCGCGGTGGTGAACTGAGAGGCCGGGATGGAGTGTCCTGAGGCGGTGTGTGCTCTGCGGGGGGCAGAGCTTCCGCCAGGCATTGCAACCTACGCGGCGGGGAGAGGCACTTTTCGGGAGACAGCTGCTCAACTGTTTGACTGCTGGAACATACTGTCTCCTTCCTCTGCATTTTCAGGAGTGTCTCTAGCCTCCCAATCCTCCCCAGTAATGCATCGTACTGCTCCCGCTGCAGCCGAAATGTCTCCATACAGGTGCTGCTTCTACAGGTTGGCACCCTGGCCAGTGGCCGAGAGCAGAGACCCACGGCCTGTGGCAAAATAACATAATTCATGTAAGAAATAAAGTCACACAGTAGTATTCATCAGTCGCGGAACAGACGTCAAAATAAACTTTTCTTTTTTTCCGTCTTACCGCTTTCTTTTTTACTGTCCTGGTGGTAGATCGTTTTGCCCGTGCGGTGTTTTCTTGAAGAACAGGCTACGAAGAAATAATTATAATTGAATTTAAAATTCAAAACGGCAATAATACCTTGTAATATGCGCTGTAATCGCGTATTTCAGATGAAGTCTGCTGTATTTGCTTACCCTTCGCTCTTTGGAAGCTGGGGCGGCAGAAGCACCCCGTCTCTTCCCGTAAAAGGTCTTGGTCTCCATACTGTACTATGGTCGCTGTAGTGCAGGTTCGCAGTTTTTTTTTTGTGATGGGAGCTCACCCAATCCCTTGGTGTCTTTATACTATATTCACATGTACGGCTAGAGTGTGTTCATTGTCTTCCAATGAAAGGCGGGTGCCTTTTGCCGAAGTCGGGAGACATTGGAGGCTTGCCACACCCGGACTGTTAAACCAACGCATTAGCACGTCAAAGCGCATTGAGGACCCGGGCGCAATAGTTGTTTTGTCCCTTGATTTACTGATCTGCATTAATTAAATCTTGTCAGTCAGGTCTTTTTTTCTCTATTTCAATTGTCGTTTACACATGCACGACTTTAAAAGCTAGCAAGACAGGTTTCGATTCACATTAGCTGGTGAGCCTTGTTAAAAAAACTAATGATAATGTAACATGCCACTGTTTGTTCATGAACAAAGTTATACTGAGATTTCCTTAGATACGCGATTAAAAAATAAATAAAAATTTGAATCTCCTGTGGAACACATTCCATAAGAATCAGCGGTTCTACAATATATATCGCCTTTAAAGGTGGCTTCTTAAAACGCTTTACGGGATAAAAACAACCAGAACAGCAGCAACAACAATATTGTATTTCATTGCACTTTGAAAACCAAGTAATAACTTAACTCAGTACGTGCAAACGTTTTGTATGTTGCTGTCGTGAATGCCTGCGTACCCATAAGTATCTTATTTGCCTTGAGTCCTGTCTACAGTATATTTGTCCCCCTACCCCCTCTCTCCCTCAATTCAATTCAATTCAAGGTGTTTTATTTGCATGACAGATGGGTACAATTCTTGTTGGGAATGTATACAGTACTTTGATATTTACACCCGGCGCGGCACCGAGGGAGCGTCTGCATTTATAACTTAGTTTTTAAAATTAGTCAAGCAATATGAAGCATCTCCTTTAACTTTTAAGTTCTTAAATTCTTAAAAATTCTTTAGATATTCTTTAGATTCTTCAGATACGCGATTCCATATTATATTCCCTTTTAATCAAATTCTAAAAGTATGCTTGTTGACTCCGGTATCACGTTAGTTAAAGACTTCGAAGCTTACAATGTTTAGGGAGAAATGGAATACTGGTGTGTATTTTTTTCTTTAAAGTACCAAGACCAGCTATATACTGTATGTTTATGTTCCAAAATTAATATCGTTTATGGCCTTCACACGTGTTACAGTATGCTTCTATTCTTTTTATGCTCAGCTACTAAGATTTCCCTTCAGTGGTAAAATTCAATATCTACAACGGGCACAGTAAAGACGTTTACAGTAAGTCTTTCTACGACAGACCAACGGACCACGAGTGCCCCTGTCGGTCAACCAATCACGCACCGCGGTATTTTGCGTCATCGCGCGTCACGATGCACGACGCCGTAGCCAATTACCTGCGGTACGTGTCTGTACCGCGCACTTTGAATGGCTGCATCTGTTTTTTGCGTGAAGGGGGGAAACCATGCGTGTGCTGCAAACGATCTTAGTATCGAAGTGCCGTCCCACATAACCGATCCGAACAATCTGCTTTACAGAGGAGCACTGCCGGAGCTTATCGTTGGCAAACTGAAGACCAGGCCGACCTCTTCTGTGACTCTTGAACACTGAATCTCAAGGTTGTGAATTCAAGCTCCACGCTGGCGGGAAATTCCATAGGTAATGATCAAATTCACTTGCATGCTAATCAAAAGAAATATTAAGAAACTTTTCCTGATACCAGTTTCATAGTGACTTTGTAGGTGACATGTTCTTTATGAGAATAATGTTTCGTATGCGATCAATAACAGCACCAGAAAAAAATACCGGAAAGAAATTATCTGTCACTAAGGAAATTCATTAAATGAAGCCAAGACATAATCAGAAAATCGATATCAAGGAAATGTTAATCACTTTACATGTTCTTTAGCGTTTTTATATATACATACTGATAGACATTCAAGGCGTTCTAGTCGCTGTACTCTAAATGAAATCACAGTACAGTACAGGACATGCAGTGAGGAGCTCACGCAACGAATACTCTTGAACGCAACAAAAGTAATGGCACACGGCACACGGCACATCACGTCCTAGTTTAGTGACAACTACCTCAGAGATTGAAAGTTGGGTAGTTTCAGATCACTTTCGATCTTAGTATCGAAGTGCCGTCTCCCACATAACCGATCCACAGAAGAACTGTATCCAGAGGTGTTAAAGAAGTCGAGATCTCACCATGAGAGGGGAAGCATCTCAGAAAAAGCAGGTGCAGTCGGTTCCATAGTCATAACGCCACTGTCGGACAAGAGCAAAAGCCACCCGGCTTCCTCCGGGAAAGTAATGAGACAAAGAGACAGGGCATAGTGGGTAGTGTGGCTGAGTGGTCTAAGGTGCTGGATTAAGGCTCCAGTCTCATTGGAGGTGTGGGTTTGAATTCCACTGCTGCTAGGAGTTTCTGTGTTACAACCACCAAGTGGAGCAATGTGTTAAAAGCTACTTTATCAGCTTAACATCAAAGCAGGGAGAAAAAAGTGTTTCTTCTTCTCAACACAAATTCTTGTTTCCACCTTCAGCAGGGAAGTTTGTCTACCAAGATCACTTTTGAGTCAGTGCAAATCACAGTGCGCCCTCAATTTTAATGTCGGTTGTGCTCCTTTTATCTGTGAAACGTTAATGTTCTGCATTTTCAAGTCGAGTCATCCTCAGGGGTAGAGCTGATTAAGTCTTTCCGCATAGCGCTCCATCAGAAATAACTTGTCTAAGTTCCAAAGAGATTGTGGGTTTCACTTCAAGCAATCACAAAGCATACCTCACATGTCAGATCTAAATGGGGAATTTGTTGGTTACAAAGCTGAACGTTTTTCCATGTTCTGCTAGAGTATCCACTGGCTTGCCTTTATCAGCTGTCTTGGAAAGATAAGCTGTGCTTCGTCTCAGGAAAAATCATTAGTACTGTCATTTTATTCTGTGCATATGGCCGATATTTAAAGTATATAAAAATCACGAGTTCATAGATTTATCCAAATATCAACGGCACCTTGTAAACCTGTGATAAGAATTCCTTCAATCCAATGGTTTCACTCCAGGGAAAAGGCAGGGAAACATAGAGAATTCTTATTTAAAGACAACATCCGTATTGGATTGCATGTCAGCAGGCATCACTCAGAATTCCTAATATGATTTTGAATTCAGTTTTGCAGTTCTTTAGTGTTTAACTACTTTCAGAGAGTCCTTTATTGACCTTGCTGAAGCAGAGAAGCGACATAATCACAAATGTGACCAGTGTTTCTGCTGTTTCTGGTTAATAATGATTATTATTTTGTATTTTGATTAGTATTTTTCGTAGCGTTCTTCCTCAGCTTTTAAGTTATTTGGTGAGCAAGAACCACTGAGAACGAGTCTGAATCAATCAAGAACACATACGGTACTGCTGTCCTGTGTACAACTGCTTCTTCCTAATTGAGCTTTTCAGTGT
The DNA here is from genome assembly GCF_055471065.1 of Atractosteus spatula. Lineage (NCBI taxonomy): Eukaryota > Metazoa > Chordata > Actinopteri > Semionotiformes > Lepisosteidae > Atractosteus > Atractosteus spatula. The sequence goes on from NW_028296893.1 coordinate 207,553, forward strand.
TGAAGAAGACGTTTCCAATTTCGATTGCTGGTTTCAGAGGATGTGCTACAAGATCACAGATTCATTTGAAAAGATTTGGAGATACATTGGCTGGGATTCAAACCTGGCTCAATTGCATGAAGGCACCTATACTCAGCAACGAGAGGAAAGGAGAAGGGGCCAGAGGTAGTGTGGCTGAATGGTCTAATATGCTGGATTTTAGGCTCCACTCTCTCAGGGGCGTGGGTTTAAATCCCACTACTGCCCAATGTTTTAAGACCTTACTTCCTGTGATTTGTAATGTGGTCAGTAAAAGCACTTTATGTAAGTATCTCTTATGTCAGCGCTACAAGTCACTTACTGCTCCACAGGTCCGGGGTTCAATCCCTGGCATCTTCAGGTGTTTTATATTACTGTACTCACATCGCAATCTTCTGTTGAGTGAGAACTCTTTGCTCGTGTTCATAGAGAGCCAGGTTTACCTTTTGAATCTCACCCGGGATTTCCTGAGAGATCATTCAGCGAGCGAGTCCTCCCTCTGGACTCGGCACTGAGCTGAAAGCTGCACGAATTCCTCACTGTGTGTCCTGTACTGTTACAGGTGGTCCAGCATAAATGTGCAGCACAGTGACATGAACACCTTCAACTTTTTCTGTATGTGAAGGAAAATGCAAAAGAGTATGAAAAGTATTGATTGTATAAAATATCCATGGTATAACTCGAGAAAAAACTGAAGCCCAAAACAACGACTTTTGATGATTACAAGAAATTCAAGAAACACAACCGTCCGCAGATGGATTTGGACCCTGAACTCTTAAGTTAAAAGAACAAAAGCGAAGTAAACTCTCTTCATTGTCTTATAGTTTGTGAAACAAAACAATTTCTTACTTTCTTAATAATTTCTTACGATTTATATAATTTTAACAGAATCACAATTACAAACATTTGGGGTTAAACTGTTATTCACATACTCTAACGAAGAGAAACGTTATTGTCTTCCGGTGTGTGAGCCCATTTCTCAAAAAATAAAAAAATAAGTTATATAAATTTAATTTTTCTATTTTTTAGGCTTGCATAGTCTTATTCATATTTCAGTTAAACCTTTTCTTCTGTAGTAATTTCATTTAATATTAAAATTAGTCCTGATTTACAATTTTTGGACATGGTTCATCTTAAAGAATTTTGTAATAAGTTTCAGTTTAGGAAAATCGTGCCCAGAAGCTACCAAAACTGGTAATGTTCACATAATGTGTAATGCAATAGCAGCAGTTGGGGTGGGACAAAAAAGGCATTTCTTGGTATGAATCCTAAAATTTCATAGATGGCGTTCTAGGACTTCCAGCTTCAGATGAAGCTGTCAATACATCATAGATTTGTACTCAATCAATATCAGCAGTGTTATCACTACCGAATGCTAAATATAGATCCTGGCAATACTTCATGAGTTGTTCGTTAGAAAATTGTTTATATTTTTTTAACATATTTTCCATACCAGACAAAAAGTCGAAAGTTTCAATTTCATGCAACTGATGAAATCTCTCTTCGATGGAAGTTATAAGTACAGTACATCCAAAATACTGCGGAATCAATCAAATTTACATGTTTCTTGTGGATCCAGAAGATCATTATGAGACTCAAAACATGCCTGTCTTTTCTTTTTTCGAGGACGAAGGAGTAGCAGCAGGAGTAGCAGTAATGGCAAGAACGTGTTTAGAGTTCAGCACTTCTCATTTTTAAAGCAGAGCCTCGACTCAGAAAGCAACGCCCGCGATAACAGAAATTGCAGAATTGGTCTGTTCATGCTGCCTACACGCTTTGAATTGCTGGCATTTTCTGCAAGTTCCTTTTTGAGGGTTCATGAAATTCCTCACATTTGAGCCAACACTAAAATATTTCATTCGGGGTCGCCTAATTCATAGTGCAAACTGAATCTACAGGGGAATGCTGTGGCACATGAAGCCGTTTGTTATTCTGTTGTGAGGTGTGAGGGGCGGAATGCAAATCGAGTTGGTGAATAGAAAATGAAACAGGAGTCACTTCTTGAGCTACGAATTCCAAAAAGTATGAAAACCTGTGCATTTTAACAGTGCAGAATACTCACAAATTGCACTGAGTTGCTTGCTTTCTTCTGCTGCTTTTATATTTCAGTCATTCACTGTCAGCTAGCACTGGAACAATTCAAGAGAGGTAAAAACAGAAGCGGTCAGGAGTGGGATTTGAACCCACGCCTCCATTTGGAGACCAGAACACCCAAGCCAGCTGGAAAGACACACATCCTTGAGTCTGGCGCCTTAGACCACTCGGCCACCCTGACAAGCGAAAGCAAGTTGTGTGCTGAATGCACCAGTAGTTGACTAAACTGAGTTTCTTCCCTGAAATTATTTGCTTGCGAAGAGCCAAGTTGCCTTGAATGGATCTTGGAAATCAAATATACGGATGGATTGTTATTCGGTTGTGAGTTTTGAGGGGCGTATTATAAATTGAGTTGGTGAAAAGGCGCTTTTTGTTAGTCTGTCGGGAGGCTGCACAAGGTGTTTAGAGGGAGAACTTCTATAAGGCAGGCTCTCTATGTTTAACATCAAGGCAGATTTTTTTTTTCTCAATGGAAATGCTCTTTGGCGCTTTCAGCTTTACGTAGGGAACAACGTCTGCCGAGATCACTTTTGAGCCAGTGCAAATGGTAATGTGCCACCAAGTACATTTAATATTGGCTGTGGTAGCGAGCTGCTTTTGTTTGTGAAGCTTTTACTTCTTTAAGCTGAATCATCAGCAGGAGTAGCTTATTAAAACTTTGCTCATAGCGCTCCATCAGAAATACCTTATCCATGTTCAAAAGAGATCAGGGGATTTACTTCATGCTTTCACATAGCATACCTTACACGAAAGATTTAAATGGGGAATTGATTGTGCTTCTTGATGTTGTTCCTGTGGTTGCCTTGGTTACAATGGTGAACGTTCTTCCACGTTCTGCTAGAGTATCCTCTGGGTGGGCTTTATCAATTGGCTCGGATAGGTCATCAGTGCTCCGTCTCCAGAAAAATACTCAGCACTGTCTTTTTTCTGTGCACATGACCATCTTTTAAAACATATAAAATCAAGAGTTCATTGATTTCTCCAAATAAAAACAATACATTTTAACCCAGTGGTTAGTATTCCTCCAATCCAATAGTTTTACTCCAAGTAAAAAGCAGCGCAATATATAGAGAGATGATATTCAAACATTTCAACGTTCTTATTGGATTGCCTGTACAGATGCAGCCATTCAAAGTGCGCGTTACAGACACGTACCGCAGGTGACGTCGCTCAGTATGACGCAAGATGACGCGTGGCACCGCAGTACGTGATTGGTTGACCGACAGGGGCACTCGTGGTCCGTTGGTCTGTCGTAGAAAGACTTACAGTAAACGTCTTTGCTGTGCCCGTTGTAGGTATTGAATTTTACCACTGAAGGGAAATCTTAGTAGCTGAGCATAAAAAGAATAGGAGCATACTGTAACGCGTGTGAAGGCCATACACGATATTAATTTTGGAACATAAACATACAGTGTATAGCTGGTCTTGGTACTTTAAAGAAAAAAATACACACCAGTATTCCATTTCTCCCTAAACATTTTAAGCTTCGAAGTCTTTAACTAACGCGATACCGGAGTCAACAAGCATACTTTTAGAATTTGATTAAAAGGGAATATAATATGGAATCGCGTATCTAAAGAATTTAATAACGGTATTCGTGTGCTGCGACAGGGCTGTGTAGGGCTGTTTCGCCTGCCTGTTCATGTGAGCTGTCTTGTAGCCGACTGGTCTAGGTGCGTGACTACTAGCTGATAGGTTGTGTGTTCGAATCCAGCTGGTGCCGGGCTTCCCTTTTAACAAACATTTCTTCGAAAAAATAGAATAGCGATATTATGGACAATCAATTGACTTTTATATTTCAAAATATCGCAACATGATCGATATTTGCGATATTTTGAACATACCTTCCCTTTTGACAGCGGTGCCTGCTTCTATTGTGTGTGTGTGTGCAACAGAGTAAATTTTTAATAGCGTTTTAAGCGAATAGGTAATTAGATTGCTCATAAACCTAATCGCTTTTTCTACATAAACACAGCATGATTGCTCTCTGAAAATGCTTTTCCTTTATTTTTAAAGTAGGGTCAGATTTCAACTATAGATCGTATTATTATAAACTTTCTTGGAAAAATGTATTTTATGTAAACCATGTTTGCTATTAATTCATTTAGGGCTAAAATACGTTCATTGTCTTCCAATCGAGTCGAGTTGACATTGGAAGCCTGCCACACCCGGACTGTTAAACCAACGCATTAGCACGTCAAAGCCCATTGAGGG